>NC_051422.1:32039294-32052594 GCF_015228065.2 Penaeus monodon | reverse complement strand
AGATGATAATGATGATGAAAATGTAAGATAATGTTTATGATAAAAATGATAATAACTCAAATAAGAAACATAACATGAAAAAAATAATAATATAATAAAAATAAAATAATAAAAATAATAATAAAAATTTGGAAATAATAATAATGGTGGTAAAAATAAAGAAATAATAATAAAAAAAATAAAAATAAAAAATGATATAATAAAAATAATAAAAATTATAATGTAATAAAAATGTTGATAAGGTAACGACTTTAAACATAAAACAACAAAAATAATAATAATAATAATAATAATAATAATAAAAATAAAAATTTGTTATTTTTATTTTTATTATTATTATTTTTTTATCTCTATTTTTATTATTTTATAAAGAGAAAAAAGATATTTACAAAAATAATTATGATGAGATTAAAAAAAGATGGAAAAATAATATATGAACATAATAGTAATAAAAAACTGAAATAATGGGAAAAAAGACAATAAAGAAATGAAAATGTAATACAAGCAGTTTAATATCAAAATAAGGGTATTTTATAATGATAAATATAGAAATAAAAAAATGAAATGAAAAGATAATAATGATTAATCCCCCCAATAATAATAAAAGTGATAGTAAAATAGGAAACGAGACAGAAAATATGTGGAGAAAGAGGAGAAAAAGGGGGAAAGGCAGAGACAGAAAGAATATACCCAAAATTGTCAAATGAACTAAAGCTTTATGTCTCGTTGACACCCACTTGAGAGAGTTTTTTTGTACGCACTCGTTTTCAAGTTACATTTTCCCAAAATTTACAAAAAAATTTTCCCTTTATCTGTGTAAATAAACAGACATAAATGTTTTTTTGTTAATCGTCGTTATACACTCCCTTTAACCCCCGTCAAAATCTAAAAAAAATCATTAAGCACAAACCCGATTTATTTATGTAAAAAAATCTACGGATTAATTACCATATTTCAAAGACTTTGCTCTAAAAACCTAAATTTTTGGCTAGTTCTCTCCCCCTTTTTACAACCAAGGCACGTTATGCAGGGCGCTTCAATCAAGACATCCCCACTTTGGGGACAACCCCGGGGTAGATGGGGGGAATTCAGCATTTATCTTAATCACTGCAGATATGAAAAGAAGAGAGACTCATTGGGAGTGGCAGGTTAGATACGTATTTGGCAAAAATTATTTCAGGTAATGTCTGTACTTCACTGGTACTAGAGTTAGTTAGTGACCACTTTGCAATCCGAACAGACTATACTGTAGACAGCGACTCAGCCCCTAAATCACCTAGGCTCAGAATAATTATCCCACCGGGCCTGGAGCATCACTTCAAGGCACGGGTCTATGACTGGTATAACACCTATGAAATAACAACTGTTGAAAATTTTTCTCAGGATTTAATCAAAATTGTCACTGACTAATATAACACATGGGTTGTTCACGAATACTCTCGAACAAAAAGAGGCCCCAGGCCTCCTATGCACTGGGGTGGATCAATGACCCTATTCTGGCCAAGGAACGTAAACGGGTCCAGGAGCTTGCTAATTGTTATAAAGATAGTAAGACGACAGATAATCTTCTGCAGTTTCTTAAAGCCAACAAGGAATTAAGGGAATTAAAAACTCAGATTCGTAGTAAACACTGGGAACAATTTCTACAAGGTATCAATAGTCAAACCTCTGTGGCTGACATGTGGAGAAAAATTAATAGGCTGACAGGTAAAACTCTCACAACACCGCAGTTCCACAGTCTACAAGAGCAGGCTAATATGCTGCTAGAGCAGTGGGCCGGGAATTCTCAGCTAAACACACTCCCACAAGAGATAAAAAATCAAATAGACAAATCGAAAATAAATAGGAACTTTAATATAGCAGTAGCCTGTGCTGCTATTGACCCCTCCGACTAAGTAATGCCCTTCTGAAAGGTAAGGCAACCGCCCCTGGCGAAGATGGCATTACTTACAGCGTCCTTCGCCACATTGCTCAGGTACCAGGCAACCCACTTTTGCACCGTATAGACTCAGCCTATCACAAGGAATCATCCCAAGCTCCTGGACTAAAGCTGAATCCTTCCTATACCCAAACCTAATACTGAAATCATTCCCATACCTAAACCTAATACTGACAAATACAGGCCCATTTCCTTGACCTCCTGTCTGTGCAAAGTACTTGAGAGGATAATACTGAACAGGCTTATGTATCGCATAAATGCTAAGTTATCCCCCAAACTGTATGGATTTCTCCCAGGGCGTAGCAGTCAGCACTGTTTTGCAGAGTACTTAACAAACACAAACCCAGGTATGCAAACCGTATTTCTTGATCTTAAATCTGCCTTTGATATTGCAAACAGAGAAATAATTCTTGAGCAACTAACTACTTTTGGTATTCAGGGAAAACTGTTAACATGGATTCACATGTATCTATCGAATCGGTCGGCTCAGGTACTCTACAGGGGCATTAAGAGTACTCATACAAAAGTATTTGAACTCGGCACACCTCAGGGAGGTGTACTTAGCCCCATGCTATTTAACATCTTAATGCATAGATTACTAGGCGATATACCACTTGAGGGCAATGACTCCATTATTTGCTATGCCGATGATATTTGCATTAAATCCTCATCCGAGGAAAAGAATGCAAGAGATTCTAGATATACTCTCAGCAAAGGGCTATTGAGTGTCGCTTGGTAATCTCGACTGAAAAAACCAAGGCTCTTAACCCAAAGACAATCCCTCTGCCAAGGTTTCATATAAATGACATTGAGCTAGATCTCTGCCATCAATACAAATACCTTGGGGTGATTGTCAATGATGCAGAGTTCATTAGAAATCTGAAGAAAAGGCTGTGGGAGCGGCTGAAGCCACTTAGGACACTTGTTGGCAAAGACCATGGTATCAATGTCAATATTGCAAGACTCTTTTACTTGTCATACATACGGTCAGTCATAGATTATCATCCATTGCACCTAGTGTTGTTCAAGGAATCAGAGTTGACTAGTTTAGAACACATACAAAATGAAGACATGAGGATCATTCTCGGTGCCCCTAGAACAACAAGAATTGTGAATATGAGAACCGAACTAAACTTACCCTCTGTTTACGAAAGAATATTATATATAAATACCACATTTGGTGTCAAATCAATTAGAGAACCCCTCCATTGTACAGAGTTCCAAAGACAACTAAAACACAAAACAGAGGATCTAACTTTGCATGACAACACCGATTCATACATTCATAACATGTAAACACTTATCTCAGCTGAACATACCCATAACTAAGACCCTACATGGACGTTCTATACCCCCGTGGAAAATGTCGGACCTAAGTGTATATTATACGACTGCCCCCAAAAAAGACAGTGTTCCCCCTGCTATACTTAAGTAGTATGCACTTGCAATTATAAATGAGCATCTTGAAACTCTATCCAATGCATATGAATGCTACACTGACGGGTCCTTACAGTCTGGGAGTAGAGCAGGATGTGCTTTTGTTGTATATAAAAACAATATCTTGAAGCACCAGGGTTGTAGGAGGGTTCATGACTGGGCTAGCACTACGCAAACTGAGTTGGCAGGAATACTCATGGCCACCGAATTTCTATTGAATCAAGGCTCGGGGGTAATATTCTGTGATTCACAGAGTGCTCTCCAGGCTCTGAACACTCTAGACAAAGGTGCAGTTAATATCGCAAATGCCATCAGGATAAACGTGTATCGTGCAAAAGAACGAAGCCATGATATACGTTTTGTGTGGATTCCATCGCATGTTGGAATCCCCAGGCATGATCATGCTGATCGCCTGGCAAAGTCATCATGTGACAAGCAAAGTATGGATATAGATCTTGGGGTACCTATTTCCAGGATTTTATATAATATTAAAGCTTCCTTTAAAGAGGACTTGACTGAGTTAATTCTCAACGCCCTGAAAGCTGTAGCATAAAGCACTATGACCGGTTTAGGCAAGATTCATTCACCTATGGTTTATATAAAACAAGAACAAGACAGTGTGATATTGTGACCGCAAGAATCAGGCTTGGATATAGATTGTATTGGCAGCTCAGTACAGTTTGTAATGTCGAAGAAACTAAGTGTAATCTGTGTAATGAAGAATATAAGCGAACACTTGTACATTATATCTCAGAGTGCCATGTGTTACAGCCTTTCAGACCACCTAACATGAGGTATGGAGAACTATGTAACTATTTCATATCCTCTGATGTCTTAGAAGATATACTTATATTATATCCTAAATTTGGAATGTAGCATCACATGACTGCATATCAAATGTAGCAATGCCTTTCCACGCCCAAGCTGTACGCCGGCGTGGTAGATGAGTATATAAACGACTGTGTAATTGTTCCTTTCTTTAATTGATATAGTACTTATCATAATACTGTTATAGCCTAAAATTTAAATGTAATACCATTATATGTTATAACCATACATCAAATGTACCACAGCTTGCCCACGCCTGTGCAGTTAGCCAGGGTGGTAAATAAAGGACTAAACTAAGCTAATTTACTCATAAAAGATCATACTTTTAAGGATCTAGTTTTTCTCAAAAGGCCAATGATGCTGGTGATTATTGTTATTACTATAGCTATTATTATAATTGCTATCAATGCCATTTCATTATAAGTATTACTATTATTATTATTATTATTATTATTATTATTATTATTACTATCAATATTAATATCAATATTATTATCATTTCTATTATTATTATCATTATTATTATTACTGTTACCGTGGTTGTTCTTGTTGTTGTTTTTCTTGTTACTATTATTGTTGTTATTAGTAGTAGTAGTGTTAGCATCATTATCATGATTGCTATTATCATTATCATTATCATTATCATTATCATAATCATAATCATAATCATAATCATAATCATAATCATAATCATAATCATAATCATAATCATAATCATAATCATTATCATTATCATTATCATTATCATTATCATTATCATTATCATTATCAATATCATTATTATTATTTTTATTAACATTACTATTATTATTATTATTATTGTCATCATCATTATTGTCATCATATCATCATCATCATCATCATCATCATCATCATCATCATCATCATCATCATCATCATCATCATCATCATCATCATCATCATCATCATCGTCATCATCATCATCATCATCATCATCATCATCATCATCATCATCATCATCATCATACATTGTACAGTGTATGTTAGAGAATTTTTTGATAATCTCTACGGTATCTGAGTGCCAAATTTCACTATCTATGCTTGCAAACAGTACACACCGTGACCTCATACGGAGAGGTCGTGTGGTGCCCGTGCTCCGGTGCCCTCGTCCCTTACACACGAACCTCTTGCGTCATATACAAAAAAATTGTACAAGGAATTCATGAACATTTGGTGCTCATATAATCCGCAAGTCAGTGACATGACAATAGTGATGTGCTAATAGTTATGATTGTACGAGAATTTGAAATAATTCCTCTACCGAGTGCCAAGTACTGCTGTGGTAACCGTTGGAGGTGAGTGCCCCGTTGTCCCGAGCGCTATATATCACCTGTCACGAGGCGGGCGAGCCGGTGGGAAAGGGCGCTGCGGTCACCCCCACGATGGGGGGAAACCGCAATGTAAACACTGAGGGGGAGGACGCGGAGGATAACTGTCCCACCCCTCCCGCGGCTGAAGAATGCGCTTCATCCTGTAGTTCAGTGGATAGTCCCACTGAATCCATTGCCATGCAACAGGCATGCACTGAAGGTGATCCTGACGCCCTGATGGGCGACGTTGAAGGAGGAAGTGACGGCTTCACATTAGTGAAGTCGAAAGCAAAGAAAAAAAGAAAGCCCGACAATGCCAGTAAGAAACCACTGGCACCAAAAAAGAATTACGTCCGCCTCGCCTTCCCTGAAGGCACAACGAAATCGAAAAAAATGAAATGGCTGCAGGACCTCGGCAACGATCCTCCGGCCCTGGGGGGCACCCCCCTCGACCTTGTGCGAGGAGACACTCTCTCCTCACCGTATGTGTATGTCGCTCGCTCGCAGCAGAAATACATTGACGAACTTATTAAAGGATCAATTGGAGGTATTACCTTCAAAGTATGTGATGAACCGCAAAAAAAGAGAAAATATGATGAATACCTTGTGACACACTACAACAAGGATCTTGATCTTGAAAATGTGTATGCACTCGACGGAGTTCACAAGGCCATAAGAGTGCACAAGGATGGGCAACCATTAAACCGCATCCGCATTATATGGAAAGGAGAGCAACCACCTCCAAGTACATACCACTTCTTCGGAAAATACATGCCCGCCAGCCACGTGCGGCCGTGGAGGGCATCCCTGTGATCTGCTAAAAAACTGCATGGGAAGTGGCCATGTAGCTAAGTATTGCAAGGGCAAGGCACGCTGTGCAGCATGTGGCGACCAACATACTGCCAAGGAGTGCCCTCGCAGTGCTGCAGAAGGAGAGAGTACTGCAGATGCACCAGTCTTTGTCCCATCATGCTTCAGGTGTGGGATGACAGGTGTGACTGCCTGGCACTGGGGGTGCACGGCCCTCCCTGCCCTGTCCCCTCCCCCTCCACCCCCTGTGGTATCAGCACCGACCGCGAGTGACCAGCGCGGCCCTCCCAACCCAACCCGCGACCAGCGTGCCGGGGAAGCGCCCGACCGTGCCCTGTGTGACGTCACCAGTCGCAGAGATTTCCCGAGGCTGCCAGCGAGTGGGGGTGAAGAGGCCACCGAACTACGCAAAAAGGTTACGCAGCTGGAGGAGAAGGTGGACAAGATGATGCTGATCCTCACAGAGGGTATCTCGGGCCGCAAAGCTGACATACTCTCTGAACTGAAGACAACGCCCCCACTCCCTCCCCAGGCGACAGCCGAGGCAACCGTCCCTCACCCTCAGGCAGGGACGACCGCAGGACTGGCGGGGGAATCCCCCGCAAAACCATGTGACAGAAGTGACGTCACGCCAGCTGACCAAGGCGACGTAAATGTGCTTGAACTTCTAAAGGAAATGAAAGCTCTGAAAGCCCAAAACAATAACTTAATTAATGAAATAACGTCGCTGAAGCAGGAAATGAAAAAAATAAAAAGTGACTGTCATTGTCGTGATACTAGTGCTACCATTAGTGATAAAAGAACGAGCGAGGAAAATCGCTGTCAGACCGCCAGTGTTGATAACCAGAGTGGGCGTGTCAGCGCTGACAGCAGCCACGAACAAAATCAGGATCCCTGTGACGTCGAGTCCAGTGACGCAACCAGCCCCTCAGGTGCATCTGACACAAAAACGGAAGGGACTGTGCTGAGAAGTGGAACAAAGCTAAGACCAAATGTTTAAAATGGTTAAAGTAATTTCAGTCCACGACTACCATCTGTAATGTAATCCATAATCATAAAGTTATATGTTTCTTATGTGAATCTATAATTCGTAATATTAGAGGATATAACAGCATGAAGTACAGGTTGCCTACTAAAACAATATTCACATATGGATAAACGCACAATCAAATTCATATCATGGAATATGCGTAGCATTAAGCCTAGGCTAAATGATCTAGAATTTTACATCCACAAATATAATATTGATGTTATATGCGTGCAAGAACCTTTTGCTGCCGCTGCTAAGATGAAAATAGCACCTGCACTTAAGGGGTATTATTCATATGTGAATACAGCCATGACTGGATTGTTGACATATGTGAAGGTAACACTGCCACATAAATTATTTAAAAAATCCGAGAACACTGATGTTCAATTTCATCATCTAAAAATCCAGACTGCCTCTGGGTATTTTCACTGTATAATGTATATGCCAGATACTCTAAATTTCTGGCTAGTTCTCTCCCCAATTTTCACAACCAAGGCACGTTATGCATGGCGACTTCAATGCAAGGCATCCACACTTTGGAGACAACCAGCGTAATAGTAATGGGAAGAATTCAAGCATTTCATCAATAATAGATCACTGACAGTATATGACACAGAAGCAGAGACTCTTTTGGGAGGTGGCAGGTTAGACTACGTATTTGGCAAAAATTTAGTTCATGGTAATGTCTGTACTTCACTGGTACGAGAGTTAGTTAGTGACCACTTTGCAATCCGAACAGACTATACTGTAGACAGCGACTCAGCCCCTAAATCACCTAGGCTCAGAATAATTATCCCACCGGGCCTGGAGCATCACTTCAAGGCACGGGTCTATGACTGGTATAACACCTATGAAATAACAACTGTTGAAAATTTTTCTCAGGATTTAATCAAAGTTGTCACTGACTACTATAACACATGGGTCTGTTCACGAAAACTCTCGAAGAAAAAGAGGCCCCAGGCCTCCTATGCACCGGGGTGGATCAATGACCCTATTTTGGCCAAGGAACATAAACGGGTCCAGGAGCTTGCTAATTGTTATAAAGATAGTAAGACGACAGATAATCTTCTGCAGTTTCTTAAAGCCACAAGGAATTCAGGGAATTAAAAACTCAGATTCGTAGTAAACACTGGGAACAATTTCTGCAAGGTATCAATAGTCAAACCTCTGTGACTGACATGTGGAGAAAAATTAATAGGCTGACAGGTAAAACTCTCACAACACCGCAGTTCCACAGTCCACAAGAGCAGGCTAATATGCTGCTAGAGCAGTGGGGAATTCTCAGCTAAGCTCACTCCCACAAGGGGTAAAAGATCAACTAGACAAGTCGAAAATAGATCAGAACTTTAATATAGCAGGTGCTGCTACTGACCCCTCCGACTTTGCCGAAATAACCGAGTGGGAACTAAGTAATGCCCTTCTGAAAGGTAAGGCAACCGCCCCTGGCGAAGATGGCATTACTTACAGCGTCCTTCGTCACATTGCTCAGGTACCAGGCAACCCACTTTTGCACCTGTATAGACTCAGCCTATCACAAGGAATCATCCCAAGCTCCTGGACTAAAAGCCTAAACCTAATACTGACAATACTGACAAATACAGGCCCATTTCCTTGACCTCCTGTCTGTGCAAAGTACTTGAGAGGATAATACTGACTGTATGGATTTCTCCCAGGGCGTAGCAGTCAGCACTGTTTTGCAGAATACTTAACAAACACAAACCCAGGCATGCAAACCGTATTTCTTGATCTTAACTCTGCCTTTGATATTGCAAACAGAGAATAATTCTTGAGCAACTAGCTAGTTTTGGTATTCAGGGAAAACTGTTAACATGGATTCACATGTATCTATCGAATCGGTCGGCTCAGGTTCTCTCCAGGGGCATTAAGAGTACTCATACAAAAGTATTTGAACTCGGCACACTCAGGGAGGTGTACTTAGCCCCATGCTATTTAACATCTTAATGCATAGATTACTAGGCGATATACCACTTGAGGGAAATGACTCCATTATTTGCTATGCCGATGATATTTGCATTAAATCCTCATCCGAGGAAAGAATGCAAGAGATTCTAGATATACTCTCAGCAAGGGCTATTGAGTGTGGCTTTATAATAACTCGACTGAAAAAACCAAGGCTCTTAACCCAAAGACAAACCCTCTGCCAAGGTTTCATATAAGATGACATTGAGCTAGATCTCTGTCATCAATACAATACCTTGGGGTGATTGTCAATGATGCAGAGTTCATCAGAAAACCTGAAGAAAAGGCTGTGGGAGCGGCTGAAGCCACTTAGGACACTTGTTGGCAAAGACCATGGTATCATTGTCAATATTGCAAGACTCTTTTACTTGTCATACATACGGTCAGTCATAGATTATCATGCATTGCACCTAGTGTTATACAAGGAATCAGAGTTGACTAGTTTAGAACATATACAAAATGAAGCCATGAGGATCATTCTTGGTGCCCCTAGAACAACAAGAATTGTGAATATGAGAACCGAACTAAACTTACCCTCTGTTTACGAAAGAATATTATATATAAATACCACATTTGTTGTCAATCAATTAGAGAACCCCTCCATTGTACAGAGTTCCAAAGACAACTAAAACACAGAATGAGGAGCTACCTTTGCATGACAACACCGCTTCTTACTCAAATCCATGGATACAAGTAACATGTAAACAATTAGCTCAGCTGAACATACCCATAACTAAGACCCTACATGGACGTTCTGTACCCTCGTGGAAAATGTCGGACCTAAGTATATATTATACGACTGCCCCTAAAAAAGACAGTGTCCCCCCCTGCTATACTAAGCAGTATGCACTTGCAATTATAAATGAGCATCTTGAAACTCTATCCAATGCATATGAATGCTACACTGACGGGTCCTTGCAGTCTGGGAGTAGAGCAGGATGTGCTTTTGTTGCATATAAAAACAATATCTTGAAGCACCAGGATTGTAGGAGGGTTCATGACTGGGCTAGCACTACGCAAACTGAGTTGGCAGGAATACTCATGGCCACCGAATTTCTATTGAATCAAGGCTCGGGGGTAATATTCTGTGATTCACAGAGTGCTCTCCAGGCTCTGAACACTCTAGACAAAGGTGCAGTTAATATCGCAAATGACATCAGGATAAACGTGTATCGTGCAAAAGAACGAGGCCATGATATACGTTTTGTGTGGATTCCATCGCATGTTGGAATCCCCAGGCATGATCATGCTGATCACCTGGCAAAGTCAGCATGTGACAAGCAAAGTGTGGATATAGATCTTGGGGTACCTATTTCCAGGATTTTATACAATATTAAAGCTTCCTTTAAAGAGTTAATGACTGAGTTAATTAATTCTCAACGCCCTGAAAGCTGTAGCATAAAGCATTATGACCGGTTTAGGCAAGATTCATTCACCTATGGTTTATATAAAACAAGAACAAGACAGTGTGATATTGTAACCGCAAGAATCAGGCTTGGATATAGATTGTATTGGCAGCTCAGTACAGTTTGTAATGTCGAAGAAACTAAGTGTAAACTGTGTAATGAAGAATATAAGCGAACGCTTGTACATTATATCTCAGAGTGCCATGTGTTACAGCCTTTCAGGCCACCTAGCTTGAGGTATGGAGAACTATGTAACTATTTCATATCCTCTGATGTCTTAGAAGATATACTTATATTATATCCTAAATTTGGAATGTAGCATCACATGACTGCATATCAAATGTAGCAAGCCTTCCCCGCCCAAGCTGTACGCCGGCGTGGCAGATGAGTAGATAAACGACTGTAATTGTTCCTTTCTGTAATTGATATAGTACTTATCATAATAATGTTATAGCCTAAAATTGAAATGTAATACCATTATATGTTATAACCATGCATCAAATGTACCACAGCTTGCCCACGCCTGTGCAGTTAGCCAGGGTGGTAAATAAAGGACTAAACTAAACTAAACTATGCTTGCAAAATCAATGATGCCGATGATTTTTGTTATTATTGCCGCTATCTTTATCATTATCATCATTACCATTTCATTGTTACTATTATTATTATTCTGATTATCATCATTATAATTTTTATTTTTATTCTAGTGGTTGTCCTTGTTTTTCATTATTATTATTGTTTTTATTCTTCTTATCATTAGTAATAGCAACACTTGCATTAGCATCATTATCATTATTGTTATTGTTGTTGTTGCTATTATTATTATTATCACTATTATTATTATTATTATTATTATTATTGTTATTGTTATTATTATTATTATTATTATTATTATTATTATTATTATTATTATTATTATTATTATTATTATTATTATTATTATTATTATTATTATTATGTGTTAAAACTCTACGGTATGAGACGGTCACATTTCCCTGTCTTTGCTTATAAAGTCCAATGATACTGATGAATATTGTTATTGCTATTACTATTATTATCCTTACCAGTTCATTATTATTATTATTATCATTATTATTATTATTATTATTATTATTATTATTATTATTATTATTATTATTATTATTATTATCATTGTTGTGGTTGTTCTTGTTGTTTTTGTTACTATTATTATTGTTATTATTTTTATTATTATTATTAGTAGTAGTAGTAGTATTAGCATCCTCATCATTATCATCATCATCATCGTTATCATTATCATTATCATCATCATTATTTTTATTCTTATTATTAGCATTGTTAGCATTAATATTCTTCTTCTTCTTCTTCTTCTTCGTATTATTATTATTATTATTATTGTTATCATTATTATTATTATTATTATTATTGGCATTATCATTATACATTGTACGGTGTATGGCAGAGAATATATGTAATAATGTCTACGGCATCTGATAGCCACACTATCTTTGCCTCTAACGCAGTTGTAAGCCTAGTAACACCAAAGCAGGACGTCATCAGGATTCCTCCTGTGTTCTGGACGATTTTACGGGGATAAACCCCCTCAATTGTGTTGTCCTTATACCCAGAGTATGCGTGGTGTGTGTGTGTGTGTACATACACCAAATTGTGTCGGATATTATGGTCAGGGACTCTAGAAAAAACAGTGCTTAGTAAAAATTACGAATACTGAGTGTGGTGCTAAGGTAACAGGGTGCTGTACCAACGACCGTTGGCGAGACCTGGTAAATGTATGTGTGACAGCACTTGACCTGGCGCTCGCACCCTCCCCGCGCCCGACCGCAGGGAATTAATCACCTAAGAAGCAGACGGGACAACCACACCCTCACTGTCCTACCATGGATGAGGGTGGGGACGTGCTCGAACGTCACCAACCCACAGGAATTCCCGCAACTGCCAGGGGGATTCCCCATCCTAGGAAACAGTGCCACAGGAGAAACCATTGGTGAAAAAGACATGGACACGGCCGAGGAAATAAGAAGCATCAGGCAAGAGATTGCTGAAATGAAAAAAAAAAACATCAGGCAAGAGATTGCTGAATTGAAAAAAATGATAATGGAGATCAAAAGTGATCGTGCAGACAGGGAAAATGTGATGATGTTAGTGATGTTGAAAATACGAATGAGGTCTCTGATATTATTATTACGCACGACGGGCCATCTGAAAACAGTGACGACAGTGACCGTAAAAATGACGCTGACGAAGATGCGAAGGAAACGGCCGATCTGTGGGACATCACTCAGAAAATGCTATCAGGTACGGATTATGCGTATAGTATCAATACGCGGAAAGCGCGCAAACAGATAAATAAAGAAGATGCAACACAGATACGTAATGCAGTACAAGAAATATGCAGACTAAAGAGTTTCATCAAACAGAAATTTGACCATCAGTTAAACATAGGGTGTGATGGGGGACAAGAAAACAACTTTTCTTCATGGAATATACGTGGTGTCAACCGTAGAATTAATGAATTTCTTTACTATATCATTTAAAAAAA
>NC_051422.1:32016357-32033857 GCF_015228065.2 Penaeus monodon | reverse complement strand
TATATATTTATATATTATATAATATCTTTTGTATTATTATATTTATTATATATATAAAAATAATATTATATATAAATAAATATATATATATTAAAAAATATTTAAAAATAAAATTTTATATAATTTTTTATATATAAAATAGAATATATATATATATATATAATATTTTTATTTTATATATATTTTATATATATATTATAAAATTTTAATTCTTCTTTTTTTAAGGGGAAAATTTTTCATGTTACCCGCCGGGGTCCCCGCATGTACTTAATTGTAGTTTTTAAAGTTGTATGCTCTTGGATGAGTACGGGTAGGGCCCCCAATTCCTTTCCAGGGAGAGTGCCGGTGGTCCCTTTTAGGAAATATTCTTCTATTTACCCGGGGCGGGGACCACCCGGATTTGGGGCTGGTTTGGCCACCCAGGGGGTAGGTGGGCAATCAAGGTAAGTTCCTTGCCCAAGGGAAAAACGGGGCGGTCGGGGGACTCGAACCCTCGAATTCAATTGCCGTCGTGACAGCCCTTGGCCCAAACCCCTTAAACCTTTTGGGCCCAAACGGGGCCTTGACGATCAGGGACTTCCATGATTTTTTTTAGAAATTTTAGAGGGGGGTTTTTCCCTTTTGCCTTCCGCCCGGGGGTTTTTATGGGAGCACCATCTCTTTTTCCCCCCGGGCACTAAACTTGAGCTGGCTTGGCCCCCCCAAATGGCAAAGGCAGGAAATCGAGGTAAAGTTCCCCCCCAAAAGGAAAACAACGGGGCCGGCCGGTGTTTCCCAAAACCCTCAAACCGGGTTTCCCGGGGTCGTGTAGTCTTGACCCGACGCTCTAACCTTTCGGCCCCCGGGGCCCCCCTAAAATTTATATATAATAATATAATATATATATAATATTATATATATTTATATATATAAAATAATACACGTATAAAATATATATATTTATATATTAATTAAAATATAAATATATTATAAATAAAAAAAATATATAAAAATAATATATATATATTGGTGTGTTTTGTGTGTGTGGGTGTGTGTGTGTTTGGGGTTTTAGTATGTATGTGTATGAAGATAATGATAAATAGTAATAGATAGTATATAGGGTATACACCACACAAAAAAAACCACACACACACACACCAAAACACACACACACACACACACACAACCCCACACACACACACCCCCGGGTGGTATATCGCCTAGTAATTATGCATTGGGATTTTTAAAATAAAATGGGACAAAAGTACCCCTTTCCCCTGAAGTTTTCCGATTTTAAATACCTTTGATGAGTACTTTTAATCCCCCGGGGAAAGGCCCCCCCGAGCCGATCGTTGGATAGGACATTTGAATCCATTTTTTAACAGTTTTCCCTAAATCCCAAAAGCAAAGCTGGTTGCCTAAAAGGAAAAGGTTTGTTTGGCAATATCAAAGGTGATTGAAAAATCAAAAATACAGTTTGCAGGGCTGGGTTTCTTTTTTAAGTACTCCGCAAAACAGGGGCTACTGCTACGCCCTGGGAAAAAAACCCCATAAAACCGGGGGGAAATAACTTACATTTTGCGATACTAAGTCTGTTCAGAATTATTTTTTCAACGTATTTTGCCCCGATAGGAGGTAAAGGGAAAAGGGCCCCCCCTTTGGGTTTTGTCCGTATTGGACAAAATGATAAAAATTGAACATTGATGTTCTCAAATTTTTTAAAACTAATTCATCGGCAGTTTTTTCCCTTCACAATTTCCAGTAGGGCTGTTTTTCACATTTTAATAATATCCCTTAACTGTGGGTTTGCTATTTTCATCTTAGCAGCAGCGGGCAAACAAAATTGTGTAAAAATATTTTAGGGCTTGAAAACTACCTTCACTATTTTTTACCTAAAGGTTGGTGAGCTGATTATTTTTTGTTCTTACTATCGCTTTTGTTATCATTACCATTTCATTTTTGGTTTATGTTTTTTATTATTATTATTTTTTTATTGTTTTTTGCAATGTTTTGTATTGTTATTGTTTTTTGTTATTGTTTTTGTTTTTGTTTTTGTTATTGTTATTTATTTTTTGGGGTTTTTTGTTCTGTTGTTTTTAAATTTGAGTTTTTTATTATTATTTATTTTTTTATTTTTTTTTTTTCCCATCATTATTATTATCATTTATTATTTTACAAATCAATTTACTGGGGTTTTGTTTTTGGTTTTTTTTTTTTGTTATTCCCTTATTTTTAAATTATTCGTAGTTGTATTTAAAAGTAGAAGTAGTATTCGCTTTCTTTTATCAGGATTTTTTTGGTTATTACATTTCGGTGTTTTTAAATCATTATCATTATATTTTTTATTTTATTATTATCATTTATTATTAGAAATTTTTTTATTTTTATTATTTTTAAATTTTATTTTTTATTTTATTATTATTATTTTATTTTTAGTATTATTATTTTTATTATTATTTTTATCCAAAAATTTGGATAAACAA
The DNA here is from genome assembly GCF_015228065.2 of Penaeus monodon. NCBI lineage: Eukaryota > Metazoa > Arthropoda > Malacostraca > Decapoda > Penaeidae > Penaeus > Penaeus monodon. Next base: position 32,031,395 of record NC_051422.1, on the reverse strand, counting down.
CAATCTTGGTAATGATGCTAATCCTACTGTTTTTTCCCCTTTAAATTACTACAACTACAAATACTTTTTAAAAATGGTAATAAGTAACTAAGAATTTTTATTTAATAAAAATAATCAAATAATAATAAAAATTATAATAATAAAAAAAAAATAATAAAAATCCAACTAAAAATTAAGAAATGTTTAATGATGAAAATTTAATGCGATAGTAAGAAAAATAAAAATCGGGAAACATTTAGTAAGTTTTGGCATCCGGGGTAAAAATATTGAACTGGATTAAAGTATCTCTCGGAACAGATCTGCAAGTGTCCTGTTCGGGGGAGGAGAATTTCCCTTTTTCTTGAGGCAAAGTTAAGTTAAGTAAGTTTTTTTACCCCCGGGCTTCTGCTCGGGCAAAGGGCAATCATGATTACATTTTTTACATATATTGACCTTGTACCCCTTTGTCTGTAAAAAACTGTTTTTTTTACAAGGTAAAAAAATAAATTAAATCATACATTTTATAAAAATTATTTCTTTCATATGCTTTTGCCACTGTGGGTTTTAAAAAAACACTTTATTTGCTTTCGGTAGTTATTACATAGTAAAAATTTAGGGGATAGTACGAGTATATCTTCCAAAGTAAACAGGGTGAAAAAAATATTACCTAGTTCTTTTTTAAACCCAGTTAGGTGGTCCCGAAAGGCTTATCACATGACATTTCCAGATATAAAAAAATGCTCATGCGTTCGTTTTTTTTTCTTCGTTTACCAGTTACATCTAGATTCATCTGCCTTCTTGCACGTGCATTGCCATACATTTTGTAACCAAACGTTTTTTCTGGCAATAAACCCCGGGCAAACTGTCTGGTTTTACTTCGGTGCCACCCCTAGGAAAAGGGTTGCCATCCTAACTGATCGTAGGGCCTTTTGGTACACTTTCAGGGCCCTTTTATTTTTAATCAATCTTTCTAGTTCTTTTCCCTTTTTAGAACTTTTCAATATATGTGCAACCCCCAGAAAGGGATCCCAAGATCCCATGTTCACAAAATCCTTTCTTGGGAGGGGTTCTTTCGCCAATTTTTTCTACGGGGGTCGTGCTTGTGTTTTGCCAAAATAGATGTCTCCCTACAAAAAATTTAAAGTTTTAAATTAGGGTCTGTTTTCAAAGGTTACGTTTCACTTAAAGCAACCCCACCCAATTTTTTCATCGCCTCCTGGGTTTTAAAGAAATTTTGCGTCCGAAAGAACTTTGAGAGTCACGAAAACACCCAAGCCCCTGACATTAAGAATTCCGTTTGGGGGTATACCGCCCGCTCCGTTGTGTAGTGCGGCCCTTTTGGGATTCTCATATTAAAATTGATGTTGTAGTAAGCCCCTTTTTGTATACAGCGCAAACACAACCCGCTTTTTTATCAGGGCTGTAAAGGGTCCGTCGGCGTAACACTCATTGCCCTCATCGCCCCTAGATTCTGGGGTTTCCGTTTTCCGGGGGAGCGCCCAAATTTTTTTCAACACACAGTTATGCCCCTGTTTTTTTGTGTAGACATGTAAGGGCACGAAACAATGTTTAAATTTTTCCATGGTGGGAAAGGAGCGAAACCTTTTTGGGATTTTAAAATATTTGGGAAAAATTTAGTTTTATAATGTTCATGGAGAAATTTTTGTTCCCGAAGGGGCGCGGGGTGTGTGATTTTTTTCGTCTGCTTGGTACTTTTATGTTGGGGCTGTTTTGGAAATCTGAGAGTAAGGGTTCCCCCAGAGCTTTTTTACCCCCAAAAATGGGGGAAATAAATATTATTCTATCAGAATGGATGGGAAGTTTAAATTTTGATCTCATGTTTACTAACCTTTCTGTTTTCCCGGGGGGCCCAGGATTTAATTTCCCCATGCTTCATTTTACAAATAACTTTCCCAAAATACCTATTTTTTGATTTCTTCCCACAAGAAATTTTAAAGGTTTCAATCTCTCCCCCGAGTTCTTTTTTAAGAGAAGACCCGGGCGGGATCATTTTCATTCACCCCGAGGGTTTTTTATACTTTGGTATGTCAAGCTCCCGGGCACCTATGCGAAAAGTGGGTTTGGGGGATTTATACAGGTTTTTTAGCCATTGTTTTTTTCAGGGGGGAAATGACTAAAATCCACAATTTTTAAGGGCCCTTTCTGTGATTTTGTCCAGAATTATTTGGGTCCTCCTTGTATGATGCTCTACGCATTGTCATGGCATAAAAATTTTAAAGGATTCACCAAACCCCAAAATGGGGTATCTGCCACCCCCTTTTGGGATGAGGACATTGAACAGATAGGGCTGAAAAACTCCTCCCTTGGTTTTCCCAAGTTCAAAGGGCTGTGAAGTGGGGAAACCCCCTTCCCCAAATTTCCCCCGAACAGGGCACTTTTCAGATCTGTTTTGGAGATACATTCTAAACCAGTTAAAATCTTACCCCATGCCAAAACTTACTAATTGTTTTTGGATAACTTCTCTTTTGCAATTCAAAAACCCGATTAAGGGAAGAAAAACAGTGTGTTTCCCCGGATTTGAGGTGAAAAGTACTCTGCAAAGCAAAAATTTTTTGTGCTACGTCCCGATAGGAAACCGTACGCCCGTGAGGTAATTTTTTCCTTGTAACCTTTAAAATGGGCTGTTTCCAAAAAAATTTTCCCTTTTTAGAACTTTTCATACAAAATGAGGTTTTAAAGAAATTTTTCCGGTATTTTTCAGTGTTTGATTTCGGTATAGGGATTTAGACTGCGTGTTCAGGGGGCCCGGCAGAATACCTTGTGAAAAAAACTTAAACCCGTTAAAAAGGGCAGAAGGGGGTTTTCCCGGTCCTGAGCTAAAGGGGGAAAGGGCACTTTTAGGTAATTCCATCCCACCGGGGGGGGACGCTTTTCCCTTTTATCAGTGCATTGTTCATTTTCCCCCTCAGTGATCTCAGCAAAGTCTTAGGGGTTTAGTATCAGAACATCCCAATTTTCAATGGCAAATTTTTCGTTTCAAATTTTAGTTGACTAAGGGGACCCGAATATTTTTTGGGGAAATGAGCCAAATTTTCACGCTCCAGGCCCCGATAAGGAGCATATCTGCTTGTTTCAAGAGGACATGGAACTGCGAGGGGTTAGTTTTTTTTGCCCGAAATTCGATTAATTTTTTTCCCGACCTCCGACATTGAGGGGGGTTTTTGTTAATGCTTTTTTAGGAACTGTTCAAAGGGGTTTATTTCTGAAATTAGTTTTTAATTCCCCTAGGTTTTTGTTAGCCCAAAAAATTCAATAAGGGTTTTCCGGGTTTTTTATCCGCTTGTAATACATAAAACTCTTGGAAAAAAAAATCGCTTTTTTCCCTTAATAATGTAGGGTCACCGACCCTTTGGTTGTTTTGGGGCCCCCTTGTGAGTTGCTGGTTTTTGAAGGTTTTCTTTGGACAGACCCAAAGTGTTTAGTAATCATTTATCAATGTTTATGGCCCTTTGGAAAAATTTTTCAACACTTTTTTAGTGTAATCATTTTACCCTCATAGAAAACGTGATTTAAAATGATTCTAAAAATAAGGGGGGTGAAATTTTGACCCTATTTGTTTTTGTAGACTGAGTATTACAACAGCGTATCCGTACTATTGCAAAGGGGGTCACTGATTAGCTCTGTTTCAAAACAGCTTCTTTACGTTTCCCCTCCCAAGATCCCTTTTCCCCTTTAAAAATCTAGCCCGCCCCCCCCCACGTGGTTTGCCTGTCTGTATTTATTAAATGCATAGATCTTGGGGTTTTTACAAAAAGTCGGAAAATCTTCGCCATTTTCATTGCATTTACTATCTCCCAAAGTTAAAAATTCTAGCATTAAAAAACTCCCCGCATTTGTGCGTGATTCTGAAAGTTGGGCAGTGAATTAAATCTGAAACTTTTTTTTAAACCCTTTCGTATAAAATTTTACAAAAGAAAAACCCAGAGGCTGTTCGAAAATGTAAATGCTGATTTCTGCACATTTTTTCATTAGATTTTTGCACCCAAAATTTTGCGGTATGGGGGGCAATGCCCTAAGTCCCAAAAAACCTTTCATTCCTGTGTTAAAATAGGAGTGGTTTTCCTCTTTAAATTTTAGGGGCGGTTTTTATTTTAGGGGGCTGATGTTAAGGGTCTTGTAAAAAGATAACGTCAAAATTTTTTTTATGGAAAATAGTAAAGCAATTCATTTTAAATTCCCACGGTTTTTACACCAGTATATTCCATGAAAAAAAAGAATTGTTTTCTTTTTCCCCCCCTCAAACCCTATGTTTAACTGACTGGTCAAATTTTTTGTTTGATGAAAAATCTTTTTGTCTGCTATTTCTTGTACTTTCAAAACGTATCTGTGTTGCATCTTCTTTATTTATCGGTTTTTTTCGCTTTTCCCCGTATTTATTAAAATTATACGCATAATCCTTACCTGATAGCATTTTCTGAGTGATGTCCCCAGATCGGCCGTTTCCTTTTGCTCTTCGTCGGGGTCATTTTTAAGGGCACTGTCGTTTACGTTTTAGATGGCCCCCTCGGCGGGAATAATAAAATCAGAGGGGCCTCATTTTGTATTTTTTAAAATCACTAAAACATCAAAACGCACTTTTCCCCGTCTACACGCTCACTTTTTTTCCCTGCGTAAAAATAAAATTTAGAGACCTTTATTCGGATTTTCAACATCATAAAATAAACCATTTTTTCCTGTCTGCACATCCCCTTTTTATCTCCATTATCATTTTTTTCAATTTAGCAATCTTTGCCTAAAGTTTTTTTTTTTTCATTTCAGCAATCTTTGCCTGAGCTTCTTATTTCCTCGGGCCCTGTCCTGTCTTTTTCCAAAGGTTTTTTTCCCGTGGCACTGTTTCCTGGATGGGGAATCCCCCTGGGAGTTTTCGGGAATTCCCGTGGGTTGGTGACGTTTTGAGCACGCCCCACCCTCATCCATGGTAGGACAGTGGGGTTTTGGTTGTCCCGTTCCGGGTTACTTAGGTGATTAATTCCCCGCGGGCGGGCGCGGGGAGGGGGCAAACGCCCGGGGCAATGCTTCACACATACATTTACCAGGTCTCCCCCAACGGTCGTTTGGTTTCAGCAAACCCCGTTACCTTGCACCACACTCAGTATTCTAAATTTTTTCTAAGGGACTGTTTTTTTTTAGAGTCCCCGCCCCTAATACCGACACAATTTTTTGTAAAGTTTCAAAACACCAAACACCACCCCGCATCCCCCTGGGTATAAGGCAACACAATTTTGGGGGGTTTTTCCCCCCTAAAATCGTCCCGAACACAGGGGGGAAACCTGATGACGGGCCCCGCTTTGGTGTTACTAAAGGGTTACAAAATGCGTTAAGGCAAAGATATGTGGCTATAGATGCCGTAGACATTTTTACATATATTCTCTGCCATAAACCGTTAAAATTTTTAAGATAATTTCCCCTAATAATTAAAAATAAAAAATAATGGGGTAACAATAATAATAAAAATAATAATACGAAGAAAAAGAAAAAGAAAAAAATTTAATGCTAACAATGCTAAAAATAAGAATAAAAATAATGATGATATAATTAATGATAACGATTGATTATAATAGAGGATCTTACTACTACTACTAAAATAATAATAATAAATAATAACAATAAAAATATAAAAAAAACAACAAGAAAAACCCACAATAATGAAAATAATAATAATAAATAATAAAAATAATAAAAAAAAAATAATAATAGTAATAATAATAAAAATAAAAATAATAATAAAAAAATGATAATAAATAAAAAGAACGGTAAGGAAAAAATAGAAATACAAAACAATATTCATCGTATCATTGGACTTTATAAGAAAAGACAGGGAATGTGCCCGTCTCTACCGTAGAGTTTTAAAACATAAAAATAAAAATAATAATAATTAATAATAATAAAAAATAATAATAATAATAATAAAATAATAAATAATAATAATATAATAAATAAAAATAAAAAAATTAAAAATAATAAAATAAACATGGAAAAATAATTGCAACCAACAATAACAATAATATAATATGCATGAAAGTGTTCTATTACTAATAAAAAGATAAAAAAAAATAATAATAAGAAAAAAAAGGGAAAACCACTAGAAAAAAAAAAAAAATTAAAATTTATGATAATCAAATAAAAATAATAGTAACAATAAAATGGTAATGATGAAAATATAAAGATAGCGGAATAAACAAAAATCATCGGCATCATTGATTTTCAAGCATAGTTTAGTTTATTTTAGTCCTTTATTTCCCACCCGGGCAAACTGCACGGGCGTGGGCAAGCTTGTACATTTGTGCATGGTTTAACATTAATGGTATTACATTTCTTTTTTAGGCAAAACATTTTTATGATAAGTAATATAAATTTCAAAAGGAACAATTCGTCGTTTACTACTCTCTGCCACCCGGCGACGTTTGGGCTGGAAAGGCATTGTAAATTGATATCAGTCAGTGATGCTACTTTCCAAAATTTAGGATATAATAAAATATATCTTCTAAAAATCAGAGATATGAAATGTTACATAGTTCTCCATACCTCAACAGGGGCCTGAAAGGCTTAACACATGGCACTCTGAATAATGTACACTTTCCTTTATATTCTCATTCCCACATTTTACACTTAGTTTCTTCGCATTAAAAACTGTATGAGCTGCCAATACAATCTATACCAACCCTGATTCTGGGGTTACAATATCAACGTCTTGTTCTTGTTTTATTTTAAACCAAGGTAAATGTTTTTGCCAAAACCCTCATATGCTTTATGCTACGCTTTCGGGGGTTTGAATTAATTAACCAGCCCATTACTTTTTAAAAGGAAGCTTTAATATTGTAAAAAATCCTGGAAATGGGTACCCCAAGATCTAAAAATCCCACTTTTTGCCCAAAATGCTGATTTTGCCGGGTGATCAGCATGATCATGCTGGGGGTTTCAACATGCGAGGGAATCCACAAAAAAACTATATCAGGGCCTCTTTCTTTTAAACGATACCGTTTATCCTGATGTCTTTGCGATTTTTAACTGCCCTTTGTTAGATGTTGAGCCTGGAAGCACTCTTAATCAAAAATATTACCCCCGGCCTTGTTTAAAATAGAAATTCGGTGGCCATGAGTATTCCCTCCCAAACTCTTTTTGCGTAGTGCTACCCCATCTGAACCCTCCTACAATCCTGGGCTTCAAGATTTTGTTTTTATAGAAAAAAAAACACACCTCTCTACTCCAACTGAAGGCCCCGTCATGTAGCCATATGCTTGGAAGTTTCAAGATGCTCATTTAAATTGCAAGTGATAGTTTAAAAGTAAGCGGGGGGACATGTTTTTTTTGGGGGCATCGTATAATAATACTTGGGTCCACTTTTCCCCACGGGGGTACGAACGTCCATGTGGGGGTCTTAGTTAGGGTATGTTCACTGAGCTAATTTGTTTCCCATGTTATTGTATCCGGGTTTTGAAAAGAATCGGTTTTGTCATGAAAAGGTAGCTCCTCTTTCTGTTTTTTAGTTGTCTTTGGAACTTTGTAAATGGGGGGGTTTTCTCTAATTGATTTGACCCCAAAATGTGGTTTTTATTAAAATATTCTTTCGAAACAGAGGGTAAGTTTAGTTGGGTTCTCATTTCACAATTTTTTTGTTCTGGGGGCACCAAAAAGATCCTCAGGGCTTTTTTGATATGTTCTAACTAGTCAACTCGTTTCCCTTTTTAAAACACTAGGGGCAAGCATGATAATCTTGACTGACCGATGTATGAAAGTAAAAGAGTCTTGCAATATTGACAATGATACCATTTTTCTTTGCCAAAAAGTGTCCTAAGTGCTTCCCCGTCCCACCCTTTTCTTCGGGTTTTTCGTGACTCTGCATCTTTGACAATCACCCAAGTTTTGTTTGATAAGAGATTAGCTCAATGTCATTTATAAAACCCTTGGAGAGGGTTTGTTTTTGGGGTAAGACCCTTTGGGTTTTTTTAGCGGATTAAAAAGCCACACCAATACCTTCTAGAGTATTCTAAATCTCGCATTCTTTCCCGGATAGGATTTTAATGAAAATATCATCGGCATGCAAAAAAAGGGAGTCGTTTCCCTCAAGTGGATATCGCCTATAATCTACTTAAGGTTAAAAGCATGGGGCAAGTACACCTCCCGGGTGTGCCGATTAAAAATTTTTTGTATGATACTCTTAATTTGCCCCTGTAAGTACCTGAGCCGACCGATTCGATAGATACATTAATCCTGTTAACAGTTTTCCCTGAATACCAAAAGTACTAGTTGCTCAAGAATTTTTTTCTCTTTTTTAAATATCAAGGCAGTTTTAAGATCAAGAAATCGGTTGAGCCTGGGTTTGTGTTTTTGTATCTGAAAAAAGTGCTGCTGCTACGCCCCGGGAGAAATCCATAAGTCGGGGGGATAACTTAGCATTTATGCGATACAAAAAGCCTGTTCATATTACCTCTAAAGTACTTTGACAGACGGAGGTCAGGAAAATGGCCTGTATTTTCTATTGGGTTTGGAGGGGAATGTTTAAGTTTTTAGTCCAGGACTTGGGATGATTCCTTGTGATAGGCTGGTCTATACAGGTGCAAAAGTGGGTTGCCTGGTACCTGACAATGTGACGAAGGACGCTGAAGTAATGCCATCTTCGCCAGGGGGGGTTCCCTTTACCTTTCAGAAGGGATTTCTTTGTTCCCACTCGTTATTTTTGGCAAAGTGGAGGGGGCAAAACAGCACAGGTACTGCTATTTAAAGTTCCGACTATTTTCGGGCTTGCTATTGATTTTTTTTCCCTTTTGGGGGTGAGTTAGCTGAAATTCCCGGGGCCCCTGCTCTAGCAGCATATTGCCTGCTCTTTTGGCGTGAACTGCGGTGTTTGGAGTTTTTTTTTCAGCCTATTAATTTTTCTCCAATGTCAGTCACAAGGTTTGACTATTTAACCTTCAGAAATTGTTCCCCGTGTTTACTACGAATCTGAGTTTTAATTCCCGAATTCCTTGTTGGTTTAAGAAACTGCAGAAGATTTCTTCTCTTACTACTTTATAACAATTAGCAAGGCCCCGGACCCGTTTTTTGTTTCCCTTTCCAAAAAAGGGTCTTTATCCCCCCGGGGCATAGGGGCCTGGGGGCCCCTTTTTTTTTCGAGAGTTTTTGGAAACCCATGTGTTATAGTAGTCAGTGACAACTTTTATTAAATCCGGAAAAAATTTTTAACAGGGTTTTTTTTCATAGGTTTTTAACCCCTTTATAGACCCGGCCCCTTAAGTATGCTCCAGGCCCGGTGGGTAATTATTTTTAGCCTAGGTGATTTAGGGGGTGGTTTGCTGTCTACAGTATAGTCTTTCGGATTGCAAAGTGGTCACTAATAAATTCGTACCCGTGAAGTACAGACATTCCATAAATAAATTTTTGCCAAAACGATCAACCTCCACCTCCCAATGAGTCTCTGCTTCTGTGTCATATATGTCGTGATTTTATGATAAAAGCTTGAATTCTTCCCCTTACTTTACTGGTTTCTCCCCAAAATTTTGGGGTGCCTTGCTTAAGTCGCCCCTGCTAACGGGCCTTGGTTGTGAAAAAATTTGGGGGGAAACTGCCAAAATTTTGGTATCCCATATCTTTTAAGTGAAAAATACCAAGGGATCTGGATTTTTAGATGATAAATTGAAAATCAGTGTTCTCCCTTTTTTTTCTAATTAGGTGGCATTTACCCTCACATATTCACAATCCCCTCAGGGGGATTCACATATAATAATACCCCTTAATGCAGGGGCTATTTTCATCTTAGCACGGGAGCAAAAAAGGGTTTTTGCCCGATATAAATCAAAAAGGGAAAAAAACAAAATTTTTCCTGGTTAATGAATTTTTTTTTTTATTTTTTTATTATTTTTATTTTTTTATAATTATTATTTTATTTTAAAAACAAAAAAGACACATAAAAAAAATATAACTTTTTTTTAATTAAGAAAAAAAAAATTTTTTTCTATAAAATTATTTTTCCTTTTTTTTAAAATTTTTTATTTTTTTTTTAAAAGTTTTTTTTTTTTTTAATGATGGGGGTGGTTGGGCCAACTGGCCGCTACAATTTTCCCGATTTTTTGTGTGCTTATACCCCCTTTTTTTGGGTTTAAAAGGGGCACCGATTTTCTGCTTTTTTACCTAAATTTTGAAATTTTGTTCACAAAGAAAATACTTTTTTATTTTTTTCTTCCTGTTCGGACGTTATTTTCATTTTAAGTTTTTGTTTTTCTTTCAGACTTTTTTTTCCTTTGGTTTAAGCCCTTTGCGTTGGTCACTGGCTGACGTCACCGTCCATTTTTTTTCGGGGGTTCCCCGCCTCTGGGTTCCCCCTGGGGGGGGGACGGTTCCTCGGCTTCCCTGGGGAGGGAGTGGGGCTTTTTTTTTCGTTCAGAAAATTTGTAGTTTGGGGCCCGAGATACCCCCTTTGAGGTCAGACATTTGTCCCTTTTCCCGCTGGTAAAACTTTTTGCTGTTCGGGGCCCCCCCCCCCTCCTGCCCGGGGGAAATCCCCTGCGCTGGTGGTAAAAGGAGTGGGCGTTCCCAGGGTTTGGGGTTTTGGGTTTTGGGGGGGCGCGGTACCCTCGGTGGATACCCCAAGGGGGGGGAGGGGAGGGGGACGGGAGGGGGCCTCCCCCCCATGCCCGCTCACCCGATCCCACCTACAAGGGACAAAGCGGGCTCTGCAGCTTCCCCTTGGTTTTGGGGGGCCCCTTTGGGTATGTTGGTCGCCAATTTAAAGCGGGCCGCCCGCAAACAGCACATCCACTTCCCCCTGCATTATGCAAATCACGGGGATTCCCTCCCGGGGCACTGCGGGCCCGGCAGTATTTTCCAAAATGGAGGGGCTTGGGGGGTTGCTCTCCTTCCATATAAGCGGATGGGTTTTAGGGCCCACCTTGGGTGATTTAGGTTTGGAACTTGAGTGTCCTTTTCCAATAAGCGTTTTGGGTTAAGGTTCATCTTTTTTCTCTTTTTGGGGGGGGGTTATCACAATTTTTAAGGTAAACCTTTGATTTAAAAAGTTTTTCAATTTTTCTCTGCGACCGAGCGCATTACAAACTACGGGGGGGAAGAGTGTCTCCCCGCCAAGGGCGGGGAGGTGGCCCCCAGGGCCGGAGGATCGTTGCCAGGGCCTGCACCATTTTTTTTTTTCGATTTCGTTGTGTTCAGGAAGGCGAGGCGGGCGTATTCTTCTTTTGGGGCCAGTTTTCTTACTGGCTTGTCGGGCTTTTTTTTTTCTTTGCTTTTTACTTCACAAAGTGAAGCCGCACTTCCTCTTCAACGTCCCACAGGGCGTCAGGTCACCTCAGTGCCTGCCTGTTTCATGGGAATGGGTTCAGTGGGGCACCCTGAACTACAGATGAAACGCATTCTTCACCCCGGGGGGGGTGGGACCGTTATCCTCCGCGTCCCCCCCTCATGTTTACATTTTGGGTTTCCCCCCCTCGTGGGGGTGACCGCAGCGCCTTGCCCACCCGGCCGCCCCCCTCGTGACAGGGGATATATAGCGCTCGGGCAAAGGGGCACTCCCTCCACGGGGTTTCCACGCGTATTTGGGACCGTAAGGAAATTTTTTTCAATTCTCGTACAATATAACTATTAGCACTCACTTTGTCAGTCCGACTTGCGGATTATTAGCACCAATGTTCATGAAATTCCCTTTCAATTTTTTTTTTATAGACGCAAGAGGTTCTGTGTAAGGACGAGGGACCGGAGCACGGGGACCCCAAAACCCTCCGTATGAGGTCACGGTGTGTACGTTTTGCAACATGTAGTAAATTTGGGCCCCTCAGAACCCTAAGATTATCAAAAAAAATTTTCTAACATCACTGTACAATGTATGATGATGATGATGATATGATGATGAGTATGTGAGAGATGATATGACGATGTGATGGAAATGATGATGATATTATGATTATGAGATGATGATGATGATGAAGATTATGATGATGATGATGATGTGAAAGACAAAATGAGATACAATAATAATAAAAATAATAGTAATGTTAATAAAAATAATAAAAAGATATTGATAATATAATGATAATGATAATGATAATATAATGATAATGCATTGATTATGGATTATGATTATGATTATGAATTATATTTATGATTAATGATTATGATTTGAGTTATGAATTATGATTATATTAGTGATTATGATTATGGTTATGATTATGAATTATGATATGATTATGATTATGATTTGATTATGAATTAATGATTATGTAATGTAATGATAGTGATAAAATGATAATACAATCATGATAAATGATGCTAACCTCTAACTACTAATAACAACAATAATAGTAAACAAGAAAAAACACCAACAGAACAACCACGGTTACAGTAATAATAATAATGATACTAATAATGATGATAATAAATTATTGCTAATTTAAATTGATTTATTAATAATATATAACTCATAAATAATAGATAAGTAATAGTAATACTTAGAATGAAGGCATTGTAGTCAATTATAATATAGCTATAGTAATAACATAATCACCAGCATCATTGGCCTTTTGAGAAAACTAGATCCTTAAAAAATTATGGAAATCTTAATTATAAATTAGCTTAGTTTAGTCCTTATTACCACACTGGCTAACTGACAGGCGTGGGCAACTGTGGTACATTTGCTGTAATGGTTTATAACATATAATGGTATTACATTTCAATTTAGGCTATACAGTATATGATAAGGTACTATATCTTAAAAGAAAGACACAATTACCCAGTCGTTTTATAATACTCATCTACCACGGCCGGCGTATCAGCTTTTGGCGTGAAAGATGCATTGCTTAACCTTTGATAGGCAGTCATGTGATGGCTACATTCAAATTTAGGATATAATTAAGTATATCTTCTAGAGACATCAGAGATATAGACGTAGGTACATATTCTTCTCATCCATACTCGTTCATGTTAGGTGGTCCTGAAAGGCTGTAACACATGGCAACTCTAGAGATATAATTTACAAGTGTTCGCTTTTTTTCATTACACAGAGTGACACTTTGGTTCTTCGACATTACAAACTGTACTGATCTGCCAATACAATCTATATCCTAGCCGGATTCTTGTGTCCAATATCACACTGTCTTGTTCTTGGTTTATATAACCATAGGTGAATGAATCTTGCCTTAAACGGTTCCATAGTGCTTTATGCTACAGCTTTCAGGTCGTTGAGAATTACTCAGTCAAGTCCTCTTTAAAGGAAGCTTTAATATTATATAATCCTGGAAATAGGTCCCCCAAGATCATATCCATACTTTGCTTGTCACATGATGACTTTGCAGGCGATCAGCATGATCATGCCTGGGAATTCCAACATGCATTGAATCCACACCAAACGTATATCATGCTTCTTCTTTTGCACGATACCTTTATCCCTGATGTGCATTTGCGAATTAACTGCCGCCTTTGTCTAGAAGTGTTCATAGCCCTGGAGCGCACTCTGTGAATCACAGAATATTACCCCCGTACTTGATTCAAAATAGAAATTCGGTTGGCCATGATTATTCTGCCACACTCATTTTGCGGTAGTGCTAGCCTCAGTCTGACCCTCCTTACAACCCTGGTGCTTCAAGATATTGTTTTTATATACAACAAGCACTCCTGCTCTAATACTCCCAGACGGTAAGACCCGTCAGTGTAGCATTCATATTCATTGGATAGAGTTTCAAGATGCTCTTTATACGTGCAAAGTGCTACTGCTTAAGTATAGCGGGGGAACACTGTCTTTTTTTGTGGGGGCGAGTCGTATAATAACACTTATGTCCGCCATTTTCCACGGGGTTAGAACTCCATGTGGGTACCGTAGTTATGGGTGTGTTCAGCTGAGAATAAGTGTTTTACATGGTATGATGTTGATCGGTGTTGTCATGCAAAGTTAGATCCTCTGTTTTGTGTTTTAGGTTGTCTTTGGAACTCTGTACAATGGGGGGTTCTCTAATTGATTTGACCCAATGTGGTATTTATTATAATTTCTTTTCGTAAACAGAGGGTAAGTTTTTAGTTCGGTTTCTCATTTCACAATTCTTGGTTGTTCTAGGGGCAACCGAGAATGATCCTCCATGTCCCTTTCCATTTTGTATGTGTTCTAAACTAGTCAACTCTGATTCCTGACCCTAGGTGCAATGGATGATATCTATGACTGACCGTATGTAGACAAGTAAAAGAGTCTTGCAATACTTTGAATTGATACCACTGGTTCTTTGCCACAAGTGGTCCTAAGTGGCTTCGCCGCTCCCGGGACAGTGCCTTTTCCTTCTTCAGATTTCGATGTGGGGCTTCTTCTGCATCATTGACAATCACCCCAAGGATTTGGATTGATGGCAGAGATCTAGCTCAATGTCATTTATATGAAACTTGGACAGATGGATTGGTCTTTGGGGTTAAGATAGCCTTGGTTTTTTTCAGTCAGATTCCAGCGACACTCAATAGCCCCTTTGCTGGAGAGTATATCTAGAATCTCTTGCATTCTTTCCCGGATGAGGATTTATGCAAATCAGCGGCATAAGCAAATAATGGAGTCGTTGCCCTCAATGTAATATCGCCTAGTATCTATGCTTAAGATGTTTAAATGCATGGGCGAAGTACACCTCCTAAGTGTGCCGAGTTTCAAATACTTTTGTATGAGTACTCTTATTCCCCGTAGAGTACCTTGACCGACCGATTGGGCGATAGATACATTTGAATCATGTTAACATGTTTCCCCTGAATACCAAAAGTATTAGTTGATCAAGAATGATTTTCTCTGTTTGCAATATCAAAGGCATAGATTTAAGATCGAGAAATACGTGTTTGCAGTGACTGGTTTGTGTTGTGTTAATACTCTGGCAAAACAGTGCTGACTGCTACGCCCTGGGAGAATCCATAACGTTTGGGGGATAACTTAGCATTTATGCGATACATAAGCCTGTTCATATTATCCTCTCAAGTACTTTGCACAGACAGAGGTCAAGGAAATGGGCCTGTATTTGTACTATTAGGTTTAGGTATGGGAATGATTTTGTAGTATTATGTTTAGGTATGGGAAG
>NC_051422.1:32008857-32011357 GCF_015228065.2 Penaeus monodon | reverse complement strand
ATTGTTATTATTATTATTATTATTATATTCTTATCAGCATTAACATTGTTATATATTTATTATATTATCATTATCATTATTACATTAAAATCATCTTTATTAATGTATCTCTTATTAAGTATTATTATTATTAGTGATTATATTATTATCTATTATTATATTATTATATTCTTACTATATTCTTATATTATTATTATTATTATTATTATTATTATCATTCATCATGTTATTTCTATTATTATTATTATTATTATTAGATTATTATTATTATTATTATGATTATTATTATTATTGTTGTTGTGTTGTTGTGGTTTCAGTTGCTGTAGTGTTTGTTGTTGTGTTTTCTGTGTTGCTGTCACTATTATTAGATTAAAAATATAAAATGATAGTGACGATTGTAATGATAGTAATGAGACAAAGAGTCACGATTTATATAAACCAACAGTATGATAACAATAATAAGTATAACGATAATAAATAGGAAACAATAACGATAAATCACGATAAATACTACTAATGATAAAGATAAAAGAATAATAGCAAAAATTATAATAAATAATGATGAAAATATGATAATATTACTAATAATACAAAGGTTATTATGGATAAATAATACTGATAATAATGATCATGATAAAGGAAATAATGATACAACTTAATTGATAAAATCATAATAATGCTAATGGTGATAATGATAAAAGAACAAAAGCAATAATAGCAATGATAAGAATTTTGAAAAATAGATGATTTAATAATAATAATGATAAGATTGATGATAATGATAATAAAAGAATATTAATAAGATAATGAGATATGAGATGATGATAGTAAAATGATAATGATAAAGATAATAAGAATAGTCATAATGATATATACTAATGATGAAATGTAATAATGATAAAGCTAATAATCATGATAACATGAAAAATAATAATGATTACTTACTAACAATAATGTTAATGATTAATGGTAATGAGAAACAGTAATAATGATGATGAAATTAATAATAAGAATATAAATAATTAATAATATAATGATAATAAACATGATAAATAATGATAGCAATAATAATGATATAATATATAATATATATTAATACTAATAATAATATAATACAATGATATAATACTAACATAATAATGATATAATAATGATAATAATAATAATAATAATAATAATATAATAATAATAATAATAATAATAATAAAAATAATGATTATAATTAAAAATCATCGTCATTACCATTTCTGTCTTTACTAGTTTCATTATTATCATTATCATTAATTTTGAATATCCTATACTGTACATTTATTGTAATAAACTATTATTGATTATTGTATCATTTACTATCATGTCGTTGTTATTTTCATTATCAAATTATTATTCATTATCATCGTATTATTACCAATAATAAGTACTATTATTATTAAATTATTAGTATTATTATTGACATCATATCATTAAAGTAATAATAGAATTATATATATATTATTTTTAACGGTAGGTTTCATGTGTGAACCGCGTTGTTCAAAGCATGATACTTAATTGTAGTTTTTCATGTGTTGATTGCTCTTGGATTGAGTACGGGTAGGGACCCAGTCCTTTCCACGGAGAGTGTCCGGTGTTACCTTATCACTATCACAATTAGTACCAATATTATCATATTATCATTGTCATAATCATCCAAGCATACCATGACCATGATTATCATTAGTATCATGGTTTTATTAACCAATCATTACCAGTTCTATGGAATTGTTGACCAACTAACTTTCAGAATCAAATTACCAAATACATGTCATTCAACTCTGTCTATAAACATATTAATCTTTGTCCGTTTAGTATATAAATAGATGTACAAGCATCTACGACATATGTGCTACATTCCACTACTCTCCCATATTATGATATTCATAAGCATTATGATTTTCATTACTATGGTTATTTATTTATTCATCATCATTATTAATACCATTACTAATCATTATTATTAATATTATATATTATCATGGTCATTGCTAGTATTTATATCAAACGGTATCGCGATCATTACCATAATATAGTAATTAGCATATGATTATATTTAAAAACAACGGTTATCATTATTATCATGGTTAGATTATAATTTTTTAACCACAATGATCAATGAAAAATCATATTAGTAATAATTAATCATTATCATTATCATTATTGAAATAATTATTGTTATCATTGCTACTGCAATTACTACTATTACTACGTATTATCTTTATTGTTTGATTGGATAGTATCATATAATCTATATCATCGTTATTATCATTGTTGCTATACCATTGTCTATTATTTTCATTATAGTATAGCATTTTATTTTATTTTTATATTAACTAATTATCGTATTTGTAAGTATCATTAATATTATCATTACTATACCCTCCATCAGCAATTATTAGTATCATCATCGTTATTACTATCATTATTATCATATGATAATTGCAATTTTACGTACAGTTATTTTAATTTC
>NC_051422.1:32001357-32003857 GCF_015228065.2 Penaeus monodon | reverse complement strand
TACTATATCTATATATATATATATATATATATATATATAAATGATATATATGTGTCGTGGTGTGGTGGTGGGTGTGGTGTGTGTTTGTGTGTGGTGTATATATATGGTGTTATTGTGTGTGTGTGTGTGTGTTGTGTGATGTGTGTGGGGTGTGTGTGTGGTGCGGGATGTGTGTGTGTGTGGGTGTGTGTGTGTGTGTGTATATATACTATATATATATATATATATATACAAATATAAAAAATATTTTTATTAATCTACTATATAATATATATATATACATAATATACATCTAGATAGACAGAATAGATAGTGTTTATTGTTATTATTATTATGATCATTAACATTATTATTATTTATAGTTTATTATTATTATTATTACATTCATACTATTATAATATTATTATCATCAGTATCATTATTATTACTGCCTGTAATATAATAATAATAATAATAATAAAATAATAATAATAATAATAATGATAATATCCACAATCATAGTAATAATATGATGATGATCGAATAGCAACGATGATATAAAAAATGATAAACGACAATTAATATTGATAATAAAGATGATTCTAATGAAACATTAATAATTATAATATTAACAATCCATGACAGCAACAAAATAATAGTGAATTGATGATATTTATGATAGATTCTTGTTGTTATTCCCGAATATTAATTATCATGACTATTAGTTTTGTTATTTATATCCATATCATTATCATTACTATTAGTTTTGTTATTTTATCATATCTTATCATTATCATTATTTTTATCCATATCCGTATGATTATCATTATTTTTATCCATATAAGATTATTCTCATTATCATAGCTAACATTATTGTCATCAGAATTATTATTTGTAGTAGTAGTAGTTGTAGTAGTAGCACTAGTAGTATAATTATAATCATGATCATTACTATATATTACTATTACCAGTATCATCTTTGGATTATTATTATCCAACATTATCATCATCTTATTTATATTGGTATGAACACTATTATCATTTTGATTATCATCATAATTATACTATTTCCTGTTTAGCCTCTGACATGAGAATACGAACAATAATATTGAAATATAATTAGGAAAATGATAATGTATTAGAATGTTATAGTGATGAAAAAATATGATGAGAATGTAATCCTAAAGTAATAATAAAAATATATTTCTTTCATATACTTTTTTAATATGATGGATTAATTAAAAAGTAATAGTAATAATAATAATAATAATAGCAATGATAATAAAATAATAATGATAAAAATAATGACGATGACGATGATGAGATAGTAAAAAAATAAATTATAATGATAATAATAATAATAATAATAATAATTTTTTTAAAAAAATAATAACAAATAATTATAATAATAATAATAATAACGACTAGTAATGATAAGAATGATAATAGTGGACAATAAGAATGATAATAATAGTTAATAATAACCATAATGGATAATGAGAATAATGATAACAACAATAACGAAAATAGTAATGATAAGATTATAATACAACACCAAACAATAATGAAAATGGTAATAATAAAAAATAATAATTAGTAAAATAATAATAAATGATAATAATAATAATAATAATAATAATAATAATTAATAATAATATAATAATAATTAATAATAATAAATAATAGTAAGAATAATAATACAAAAAACAACAACAAACAACAAATAAACAACAACAGTCAAACAATAATGATGATAATAAAAACAAAAAAAAATAAATAAAAAAAATAATAATAATAATCAACAATAATAATAATATAATGAGTCCTATATATAATATCTTCCTCGTATATTCTAAACATCATTAATATAGATAGAATGCTAGAACGTTTATATTAAATACCTGCAACACTTGATTTATACAATATCAAGGTTTCTTCCAAAGGCGCTCTAGTTTTCAGGGTGTAATATATGATGTCAACCTGAATAACATTCTATAAGCATTTGATCCAAAACGTATATAGAGGGTATTCACACCAAATATGATTAATATGACTGAAATATCCTATGGTGAAGATATACAACAGTAGGAAATAAAATTAAGCTTTTTAAGTGTTTCGACGGACTATAACCTTTTAATCTCGATTCAGAAGGAGATCAGAACATCTTGAAATATTTCTACACAGGAATTACCTGAGGAGGCCAAACTGTGTGTGTGTCAGCATTTTCAGTTATAATGAATTTTGTTTATTTTAGTGTTTTGAAATGTATTTCACTCTGTATTGTACTTTATACGAAGAGTTCAATTGAATTGTAGTAGTAATAGTAATGATGAGGATGATAATGATAATATCAATGATAATGATAATAGCAATAACGATAATAATAATAATGATAACAATGATAATAATGATGATGATGATAATAATAATAATAATAATAATAATAATAATAATAATGATAATAATAATAATTAATGATAATAGTAATAATAACAATATTGACGATGCTGATGGTAATAAT
>NC_051422.1:31961357-31993857 GCF_015228065.2 Penaeus monodon | reverse complement strand
CTCAAGCAAAGGGCTATTGAGTGTCGCTGGAATCATCGACTGAAAAAACCAAGGCTCTTACCCAAAGGACAATCCCTTGCCCGGTTCATATAAATACCATTGAGCTAGATCCCCTGACATCAATTAAAAATACTTGGGGGGATGTCATAGCAGAGTCATTAGAAATTCTGAAGAAAAGCTGTGGGAGCGGTGAAGCCACTTAGGACACTGTTGAGCAAAGACCTGATCAAGTTCAATATTTGCAAGACTCTTACTTGTCATAATTTACGGTCCCAGCATAGATTATCATCCATTGCACTAGTGTTGTTCAAGGAACAGAGTTGACTAGTTAGAACACATAAAAATGACCGACAGGAGGATCATTCCGGTGCCCCTAGAACAACAAGAATTGGAAAATATGAGAACCGAACTAAACTTACCTTCTGTTGACGAACAGAATATATAATAAATACCAATCTGGTGTCAATCAATTAGAAACATCCATTGTGACAGATTCCAAAGACAACCTAAAACACAAAAACAGAGGATTCTAACTTGCATGGAACACACCGATTCATACATTCAGTAAACATGAAACACTTATCTTAGTGAAACATACCATAACTATAGGACCCTACATCGGACGTTCTATCCCCCCGTGGAAAATGTCGGACCCTAAGGGTATATTATACGGACGGCCCCAAAAAAGACAGGTTCCCCCTGCATACTTAAGTAGTATGCACTTGCAAATAAAGAGCACTTTTGAAACTCATCCAAGGCATATGAATGATAACACGACGGGTCCACAGTTGGGAGTAGAGCAGGATGTGATTTTGTTTTGTATATAAAAACAATATCTTGAAGCACCATGGTTGTAGGAGGGTTCATGACCTGGGCTAGCACTTACGCAAACTGAGTGCAGGAATACTCATGGCCACCGAATTTCTATGGAATCAAGGCTCGGGGTAATATTCTGTGATGCAAGATGTGCTCTCAAGGCTCTGAACAATTAGACAAAGGTTTGCAGTTAATATCGCAAATGCCATCAGGATAAACGTGTAGCGTGCAAAAGAACGAAGCCATGATATACGTTTTGGTGGATCCATCGCATGTTGGAATCCCCAGGCATGATCATGCTGCTCGCTGGCAAAGTCATCATGTGACAAGCAAAGTTAGATATAGATCTTGGGGGTACCTATTTCCAGGATTTATATAATATTAAAGCTTCCTTTAAAGAGGACTTGACTGAGTCATTCTCAACGCCCTGAAGCGTGCATTAAAGCCACTATGACGGTTAGGCAGATTCATTCACCTATGGTTTATATAAAACAAGAACAAGACGTCGGTCTTCTGTGATATGTGACCGCAAGAATCAGGCGTGGATGCTAGGATTGTATTGGCAGCTCAGTACAGTTTGTAATGTCGAAGAAATAAGTGTAATCTGTGTAATGGAAGAATATAAGCGAAACACTTGTACATTATATTCAGAGTGCCATGTGTTTACAGCCTTTCAGCCCACCTAACATGAGTATGGAGAATATGTAAATATTTCAGATCCTCTGATGTCTTTAGAAGATTATATATGATACCTAAATTTGGCATGTAGAATCACCAGGACTGCATATCAAATGTAGCAATGCCTTTCCACGCCCCAGCTGGTACGCCGGGTGGTAGATGGTATATAAACGGACTGTGTAATGTTCCTTTCTTTAATTGATATAGACGTTATCATAATACGTTATAGCTAAAATTTTAAAAGTAATACATATAATGTTATAACCATACATTCAAATGTACCACAGCTTGACCCACGCCTGGCAGTTAGCAAGGGTGGTAAAATAAAGGACTAAAACTAAGCTAATACTCATAAAAGATCAGACTTTTAAAGGATCTAGTTTTCGCAAAAGGCCAATGAGCTGGGATTATTGGTATTTATAGAGATATGATTTAAATTGCCTATCAATGCATCATTATAAGTATTACGCGTATTATTGAATTTATTATTCATATTATTATGATTACTAGATACACAACAATGAATATCAATATTATTACATTGTTATTATATTATCCCTTAACTTATTACTGTTACCGTGGTTGTTCTTGTTGGGTGTTTCCTGGACTATTATTGTTGTTATTAGAAAGTAGTAGTGTTAGCATCTTATCATGATGCTATATCATCATCATTATCATTATCATTATCATAATTCATAATCATAATTAATATCATAATCATAATCATCATGCATAATATAATCATAATTCATATCATAATCATAATCATAATCATAATCATAACATAATCATAATGCATAATAAGAATCATAATCATAAATCATAATCATAATCATACTCATTATCAATCATTATCATTATCATTATCATGATCAGTGTAATATCAATATCATTATTACTATTTTTATTAACATTACTATTATTATTAATATTATTGTCATCATCATTATTGTCATATCATCATCATCATTATCATCATCATCATCATTATACATCATCATCTCATCATCATCATCATCGTCTCTCGATCATCATCAGCATCATCATCAAGTAGCATCATCTCATCATCTATATACATTGTACAGTGTATGTTAGAGAATTTTTTGATAATCTATCCGGTATCTGAGTGCAAAATTCACTATCGATGCTTGGCAAACAGTACAACCGTGACCCTCATACGGAGGTCGTGTGTGCCCGTGTCCGGTCCCTCGTACCTTACCACCCGAACCTCTTGCGTATTACACAAAACTGTACAAGGAATCATGAACATTGGTGCTCATTATAACCGCAAGCCCAGTTGACATGACAATAGTGATGTGCTAATGTTATGATTGTACGAGGATTTGACAATAATTTCTCTACCGAGTGCCATAGTATGCTGTGTGGGTAACCGTTGGAGGTGACAGCCCCGTGTCCCGAGCGCGACATATCCTGTCACGAGGCGGGCCAGCGGGTGGGCAAGGCGCTGCGGTCAACCCCACGATGGGGGGGAAACGCAATGTAAACACGAGGGGGAGGACGCGGAGGGGAAACTGGTCCCACCCTTCCCGCGGCTGAAGACTGCGCTCATCCTGTAGTTCAGTTGGATAGTCCCACTGAATCCATGCCAGCAACAGGCAGGCAATGAAGGTGATCCTGACGCCCTGATGGGCGCTCCGATAGGAGGAAGTGACGGCTGCACATATTAGTGAAGTCGAAACAAAGAAAAAAAGAAAGGCCCGACAATGTCCAGTAAGACCCACTGGCACCAAGAAGAATTACGTCCGCCTCGCCTCTGAAGGGCACAACGAAATCCCCCCCTGAAAAAAAATGGAAATGGCCGCAGGACATCGGAAACGATCCTCGGCCTGGGGGGACCTCCCCGACCGTGTGCGAGGTAGCACTCTCTCCCTCACCGTATGTGTATGTCGCTCGCTCGCAGCAGAATCATACAGTATTTGCACACGAACTTGTTATTAAAGGATCAACTGGATTGTATTACCTTCAAACATGTGATAGAACGCAAAAAAGAGAAAAATATGAGAATACCTTGTGACACACTACAACAAGGAGCTTGATCTGAAAATGTCGTATGCACTCACGGATGTTTCACAAGTGCCATAAGAGTGCACAAGTATGGGCAACCATATAAACCGCATCCATTTATATGGAAAGGAGAGCAACCACCTACAAGTACATACCACTTCTTTCGGAAATACATTGCCCGCAGCACGTGCGGCCCGTGGAGGGCATCCCTGTGATCTGCTATAACTGCATGGGAAGTGGCCATGTAGCTAAGTATTGCAAGGGCAAGGCACGCTGGCAGCATGTGGCGACCAAATTAAATGCCCAAAGGAGTTGCCCTCGAGTGCGCAGAAGGAGAGAGACGGCAGATGCACCAGTCTTTGTCCCATGCTTCAGGTGTGGATGACAGGTGTGACTGCCTTGCACGGGAGTGCACGGCCCTCCCCGCCCTGTCCCGCTCCCCTCCACCCCCTGTGGTACAGCACGACCGCGAGTGACCAGCGCGGCCTCCCAACCCACCGCGACCAGCGTGCCGGGGAGGCGCACGACCGGCCCTGGTGACGCACCATCGCACGAGATTCCCGCAGGCTGCAGCGAGTGGGGGGAAGAGGCACCGAACTACGCCAAAAAGTTACGCGCTGGAGGAGAAGGTGGACAGAGCTGCTGATCCTCACAGCGGGTATCCTGGGCGCAAAGCTGACATACTTCTGACATGAAGACAACGAAACTCACTCCCCAGGCGACAGCCGAGGGCAACCGTCCCTCACCCTCAGGCAGGGACGACCGAAGGATGGCGGGGAATCCCCTCCCCGCCAAAACCAGGTGAAGAAGTGACCTTTCACGCCAGTGACCAAGGCAGTAAATGTCTTGAACTTTCTAAAGGTAAATGAAAGCTCTGGAAGCCCAAAACAATAACTAATAATGAAATAACGTCGATGAAGCAGGAAAATGAAAAAAATAAAAAGTGGACTGTTCAGGTTCGTGGATACAGTGCTACCATTAGTGAAAAAGACGAGGAGGAGAAAAATCGCTGTAGACCGCAGTTTGATAACCAGAAGAGTGGGCGTGTCAGCGCTGACCAGAAGCCACGAACAAAATCCGGTCCTGTGGACGTCGAGTCAGTGACGCAACCAGCCCCCAGGTGATTTACACAAAAAAAACGGAAGGGATGTGCTGGAAGTGAAAACAAAGTAAGACCAAATGTTTAAAATGGTAAAAGTAATTTCAGTCACGACTTACCATCGTAATGTAATCCATAATCATAAAGTTATATGGTTCTTATGTGAATCATTCATTTCGTCAATATTAGAGGATATAAACCGCAGGAAGTACAGGTGCACTACTAAAAACAATAGCACATAGGAAAACGCACAATAAATTCATATCATGGAATATGCTGTGGCATAAGTCCTAGGCTAAATGATCTAGAATTTACATCACAAAAATAAATTGATGTTATATGCGTGCAAGAACCTTTTTGCTGGCTGCGAAGATGAAATAGCACCTGCCACTTAAGGGGTATATTCAGCATGTGAATACAGCCATGACTGGATTGGTGACATATGTGAGGGTAACACGCCACATAAATTAGTTAAAAAATCCGAGAACACTGATGTTCAATTTCATCATCTAAAATCCAGGACTGCTTGGGTTATTTTTCACGTAACGTATATGCAGATACTCTAAATTTCTGGCTAGTTCTCTCCCCAATTTTCACAAACAGGAACGTTATGCATGGGCGACTCAATGAAGGCTCCACACTTTGGAGACAACCAGGGAATAGTAATGGGGAAGAATTCAAGCATTTCATCAATAATAGACACTGACAGTATATGACACAGAAGCAGGAGACTCATTGGGAGGTGGCCAGGTTAGACTACGTATTGGCCAAAAATTTAGTCATGGTAAGTCTGTACTTCACGTACGAGAGTTAGTTAGTTAGTGACCACTTTTGCAATCCGAACAGACTACCTAATGTAGACAGCGACTCAGACCCTAAAATCACCTAGGTAATGAATAATTATCCCACCGGGCCTGGATGCATCAATTCAGGGCACGGGTCTATGATGGTATAACACCTATGAAATAAAACGTTGAAACAATTTTTTCTAAGGATTTTAATCAAGTTGTCACTGACTACTATAACACCTGGGTCTGTTCACGAAAAAACTATCGAGAAAAAGAGGCCCCCAGGCCTCCTATGCACCGGGGTGTGGATCAATGAACCTATTTGGCCAAAGGCAACATAAACGGTCCAGGAGCTTGCCAATTGTTATAAAGATAGTATGGACGACAGATAAATCTCTGCAGTTTCCTTAAGCCAACAAGGGAATTCAGGGAATTAAAAACTCAGATTCGTAGTAACCACTGGGAACATTTCTGCAAGGTATAATAGTCAAAACCTCTGTGATGACATGTGGAGAAAAATAATAGGACGAAAGGAAAAACTCTCACAACAACCCGCAGTTCCACAGTCCACAATGATCAGGCTAATATGCTGCTAGAGCAGTGGGCCCGGGAATCTCAGCAAGCTCACTCCCACAAGGATAAACGAGCAACTAGACTAAGTCGAAAAATAGATCGGAACTTACTATAGCAGTATGCTGTGCTGCTATGACCCCTCCGACTTGCCCGAAATAACCGAGTGGGAACTCAAGTAATGCCTTCTGAAAGGTAAGGCAACGCACCTGGCGAAGATGGCAATTACTGTACAGCGTGCCTCGTCACATGCCTCAGTACCAGGCAACCCACTTTTGCACCTGTTAGATCAGCCTATAACAAGGAATCATCAAGATCTGGACTAAAAAGCTTAATCATTCCATACCTAAAACCTAATACTGACAAATACAGGCCATTCTGACCTACTTTCTCACGGCGTGCAAAGGTACTTGAGAGGATAATACTGAACAGGCTTATGTATGCATAATAAATGCTAAGTGTATCCCCCGGACTGTATGGATTTTCCAGGCGTAGACAGACAGCACTGTTTGCAGAATATACAACCACAAACCCAGGCATGCCACAAACCGTATTTCTTGATCTTAAATCGCCTTGAATTGCAAACAGAGAAATATTCTTGAGCAACTAGCTACTTTTGGTATTCAGGGAAAATTTTAACATGGATCAACATGTATCATCGAATCGGCGCTCAGGTTACTCTACAGGGCATAAGTAGTACTATACAAAAGTATTGAACTCGGCACACCTAGGAGGTGTACTAGCCCCATTTATTAAATCTAATGTCAAGATACTAGGCGATATTACCACTGAGGGAATAACGACTCCATTATTGCTTATGCCGATGATAATTTGCATTAAATCCCATCCGAGGGAAAGGAATGAAGAGATTATAGATATACTCTCAGCAAGGCAGTGAGTGTGGCTTGATAATCCGATGAAAAAACAAGGCTCTTAACCCAAAGACAATCCCTTGCCAAGGTTTCATATAAATGACATTGAGCTAGATCTTGCATCATACAATACCTCGGGGTGATTGTCAAGATGCAGAGTTCATCAGAAAACCCTGAAGAAAAGGCTGTGGGAGCGGCTGAAAGCCACTAGGACATTGTTGGCAACGACCATGGTATCATTGTCAATATTTCAAGACTCTTTTACTTGTCATACATACGGTCAGTCATAGATTATCATGCATGGCAACCTAGTGTTTAACAAGGAATCAGAGGGTGACTAGTTAGACCAATACAAAATGAAGCCTGAGGATCACTCTTGGTGCCCCTAGAACAAACAAGAATTGTGAATCATGAGTAACCGAACTAAACTTACCCCTCTGTTACGACCAAGAATATTATATATAAATACCAACATTTGGCAGTCCAAATCAATAGAGAAACCCCTCATTGTACAGAGTTTCCAAAGACAAACTAAAAAACCCAGAATAGAGGAGCTACCTGCATGGACAACACGATTCTTAATCAAATCCATGGATACAAGTAAATTGGAGAAACAATTTAGCCCAGCTGAACATACACATAAACTAAGGACCCTACATGGACGTTCTGTACCCCGTGAGGAAAATGGCGGGACCAAGTATATATTATACGACTGCCCCCAAAAAAGGACAGTGTCCCCACCTGCTATAACGTAAGCAGATGCACTTGCAATTATAACATGAGAATCTGGAAAACCTATCCAAGCACATGAATGCTACACGGCGGGTCCTTGCAGTCTGGGAGTAGAGCAGGATGTGCTTTCGTTGCATTATAAAAAACAATAATCTTGAAGCACCAGGAATTGTAGGAGGGTTCATGTGGCTAGCACTACGCAAATGAGTTGGGCAGGAATACTCCATGGCCACCGAATTTCTATGATCAAGGTCGGGGGTAATAATTCTGTGATTCACAGAGTGCGCTCAGGCTCTGAAACTCTAGACAAAGGCGCAGTTAATATCGCAAATGACATCAGGATACACGTGTATCGTGCCAAAGAACGAGGCCATTAGTATAGTTTTGTGGGATTCCATCGCATGTTGGAATCCCCATGCCATGATCATGCTGATCATCTGGGCAAGTTCTAGCATGTGAAAAAGCAAAGTGGGATATAGATCTTGGGGTACCTATTTCCAGGATTTTATAAATATTAAAGCTTCACTTTAATAGTAATGACTGAGTGAATAATCTTCAACGACCTGAAAAGCGTAGCATAAAGCATATGACCGTTTATGACCAGATTCATGCACCTAACTGGTTTATAGAAAACAAGAACAAGACAGTGTGATATGTAACCGCAAGAATCAGGCTTGGATATAGATGTATGGGAAGCTCAGTACAGTTTGTATGTCGAGAAACTAAGGTAAAAACTGTGTAATGAAGATATAAGCGAACGCTTGTACATATATCTCAGAGTGCCATCGTGGTACAGCTCTTTCAGGACACTAGATTGAGGTATGGAGAACTTGTAAACTATTCTACTCCTATGATGTCTTAGAAGATCATACTTAGATTATATCCTTAAATTTGGAAAATGTTAGCATCACATGACTGCTATTCAAATGCTAGCAATGCCTTTCCACGCCACGCTGTACGCCGGCGTGGCAGATGAGTAGATAAACGACTGTTAATGTCTTTCTGTAATCGATATAGTACTTATCAAATAATGTATAGCCTAAAATTGAAATGTAATACCATTTAATATGTTATAACCCTGCATCAAAGTACACAGCTTGCCCCCACGCCTGTGAGTTTAAGCCAGGGTGGTAATATAAAGACAAATAAACAACTATGCTTGCAAAACAATGATGCCGAGATTTTAGTTTATTATTGCCGCTATCTTTATCATTATATCATACCATTTCATTGTTACTTTCATATTCTGATTATTCATCATATAATTTTGATTTTCTATGTGTAGTGTTGTCCTTGGTTTTCATTATATTACTGTTTTATATTCTTCTTATCATAGTAATAGGCAACATTGCATAGCATCATTATCATTATTGTTAATTGTGCCTGTTGCTATTATTATTATATCATATTATTATATTATTATTATCTTATGGCTATGTATTATTATTTTTTATTATTATATTCTTATTATATTATTATTCTTATTATATTATTATTATTATTATTATATTATTATGATATATGTGTTAAAACTCTACGGTATGAGACGGTCACATTTCTGTCTTGCTTATAAAGACAATGATATGATGAAATTGTGATTGCTATTACTATTTATTCTCCTACCAGTTCATTATTATTTATAATCAGATGTATTATTTTATTATATATATATGCTAATTATTTTTATAATTATTATATTATTTTATATTATTATGATTATTATTATCATTGGTGTGGGTTGTTCTTGTTGTTTTTGTTACCTATTATTATGTTATATTTTTTATTATTATTATTAGTAGTAGTATAGTATGCATCCTATCATTATAATCATCATTCATTCGTCTATCATTATCATATCATCATTATTATATTTATTCTTATTATTAGGAGGTTAGCATTATATTCTTCTTCTCTTTCTTTTCCGTATTAGTATTTCTTAGTTATATTGTTATCATGTATTATCTATATTATTATTATTGGCATTATCATTAACATTGTACGGTGATGGCAGACGCAATATAGTAATAATGTCTACGCATTGATAGCCACACTATCTTTGCCTCTAACGCAGTTGTAAAGCCTTAGTAACACCAAAAGCAGGACGTCCATCGGATTCCTTCCTGTGTTCTGACGATTTTACGGGGATATAAAACCCCTCAATTGTGTGTCCTTATACCCAGAGTATTGGTGGTGTGTGTGTGTGTGTACATCACCAATTCGTGTGGATATTATGGTCAGGGACTCTAGAAAAAACAGTGCTTAGTCAAAAAATTACGTACTGAGTGTGTGATAAGTAACAGGGTGCTGTACCAACGACGTGGCGAAAGACTGGTAAATGTATGTGTGACAGCACTGACTGGCGCTAGCACCTACCCGCGCCCGACCGCAGGGAATTAATCACCTCAAGAA
This sequence comes from Penaeus monodon, assembly GCF_015228065.2. Taxonomy (NCBI): domain Eukaryota; kingdom Metazoa; phylum Arthropoda; class Malacostraca; order Decapoda; family Penaeidae; genus Penaeus; species Penaeus monodon. The sequence goes on along the minus strand of NC_051422.1, from coordinate 31,983,868 downwards.
GCAGACGGGACAACCACCACCCACTGTCTACCATGGATGAGGGTAGGGACGTGCTCGAAACTCACCAACCCACAGGAATTCCCGCAACTGCAGGGGGATTCCCCATCTAGGAAACCAGTAGCCAAAGGGAGAAACCATGGTGAAAAAGACATGACACGGCCGAGGAAATAAGAAGCATCAGGGCAAAAAGACATGGCTGAATGAAAAAAAAAAACATCAGGCAAAGAGATTGCTGAATTGAAAAAAATGATAATGGAGATCAAAGTGATCGTGCAGACAGGGAAAATGTGTGATTTAGTGATGTGAAATACGAATGAGGACGTCTTCTGATATTATATTAGCACGACAAAAGTACGTGAGACAGGGAAAATGTGCGTCTGATGATGTTAGTGATGTGAAAATTACGAATGAGGTCTCTGACTATATTATACGCACGACGGGCCATCTGGAAAACAGGACGACCAGTGACCTTAAAATGACGCTGACGAATGATGCGAAGGAAACGGCGACTGTGGGGACACAATCAGAAAATGATATCAGGTAAGGCTTAGCGTATAGTATCAATACCGGAAGCGGAAAACGATAAATAAAGATCGATGCAACAACAGATACGTAATGCAGTAAAAAATATGCAGACTAAAGAGTTTCATCAAACAGAAATTTGACCAGTCAGTTAAAACAAGGGTGTGATGGGGGACAAGAAAACAAGTACTTTTTCGTTCATGAATATACGTGGTGTCAACCGTAGAATTACTGAATGCTTTACTATATTCATAAAAATCATGCTGCGTTAGCTGTTTACAAGAGCCCTTCACATCAGCCACTAAAATAAAAACCGCCCCTAGACTTAGAGGCTACCCACTCCGATACAACACAGGAATGACAGGGTCTTTGGACTATGATCAGGACACCATGACGCATAATTTGGTGCAGAAATTTAATGGACAATAATGTGCAGTATCAGCATTTGCATATTCGAACAGCCATCTGGGTTTTTCTCTCTGTACAATGTATACGAAAGGTGTAGAAAAGTTCAGAGACTTCACTGCCCAAAACTTTCAGAATCACGGCACAAAAGCATGGGAGATTTTAATGCTAGAACATTATTACATTGGAGTAGTCAATGCACATGAAAATGGCGAAGAGTTCCGACCATTTGTGATACAACAGACCTAGAACACGTATATGATAAGACCAGGCAAACTCACGTGGCGGCGGGGCAGGGCTTTAGATTATGAATAGGAAGGGATTTGTGCATGGAGGAAACGTCAGAAGCTGCTTGCCAACAGAGCTAATCAAAGTGACCACTTTGCAATAGTAACGAGATACGCTGTTGATAATAACTCAGTCTACAAAAAAAATAGGGTCCAAAATTTCTAGCCCCCTTACAATAGAGCACTTTTAAAACACGTATCTAATGACTGGTACAATGATTACACAGTAACAAGTGTTGATAAATTTCCATGGGACATGACAACAGTGTAACTGATTACTACAACACTGGGTATGTCCAAGAAAACCTTCAAGAACAGAATCACAACGCTCCAAACAACTTCAGGGGTCGTGTGACCTACATTATTAAGGAAACAAAAGCGAGTTCAAGAGCTTATGATATCTACAGCAGGATAATACCCGTGACAACCTATTGAATTTTCTTTAAGGCTAACAAAAACTACGGGTCCCATTAAAAACTATTTCAGAAATGAACACTTGAACAGTTCTACAAAGCAATAACAATAAAAAACCTCAATGGTCGGAGGTTGGAAAAAAAAAAATTAATCGAAGTTCGCCAACAAATAACACTCGCAGTTCCATAGCCTCTTGCACAAGAGGATATCTGTCCTTAGTCAATGGGCTGGACGTGCAAATTGAGCCATTCCCACAAATAATTCAGGATCACCTTAGTCAATCTAAAATTGCACGCAAATTTGCCATGAGATTGATGTTTGATACGACCCCTCAGACGTTGCTGAATCACTGAGTGGGAACGTACCAAATGCATGATCAAAGGAAAAGCGTCCGCCCCAGGTGATGATGGAATTACCTATATTGTCTTGCCATATAGCTCAGGTACCTGGTAATACCTTCTGCACCTTTACAGGTTAAAGTTGTCACAAGGTATTTGCATGGCCCCTGGAACCACGCAGCTAATATACCTATACCGAAAATCAAACATGATAAATACCGACCAATGTCATCCTCCTGGTATGCAAAGTTCTAGAAAGGATAATTTTTGAACAGACTCAGGTACAGGTTACAGGTAAATGATTCAACAGACTGTACGGAGTCTATCGGGACGTAGCTACACAACATTGCTTTGCAGATTCCTGTCCCCTCTAATCCAGAAAGCACATGTTTTTCTTGCACTTAAGTCAGTTTGACCCTGCAACAGCGAAGTTATACTAGAACCCATTAGTAAGCTTTGGCATCAGGGGTTAAGATATAGAACTGGATTAGAATGTTACTCTCGAACAGATCTGCAAGTGTCTGTTCAGGGGAGTGAGGAAGTTCACTTCACAGTCTTTTGAAACTTGGGATAACTAAGGGACGAGTTCTCAGCCCTATTGCTGTTCAAGTCTCAGCACAAGCTGGTGGCAGATATCCCACTTGGGGATGGAATCCATATTGCTATGCGAGACATATGCGTCAGAGCCCATCAAAGAGAGGATGAAATAATTCTCGACAGAATCACAGCAAAGGCTTATGAGGTGGAATGTCATTCGCTGAGAAAACAATGCTCTAAACACATGTATCATACCCCACCCACTTTTCGACATAGGTGACAGGAGCTGACATTGCCACAAGTATAAATATCTCGGGGTGAATGTAACATGATGCAGACCTGGTCTTTCTATAAAGAAGAGAACTTCCTGGAGAGATTGAAACCTTTGCAAGTTCTTGTCGGAAGAAATCAGAAATAGGTAAGTTGGAGTTAGATGTAAAATGAGCTAGAGGATTATCCTCGTGCGCCCCGAGAACAGCAAGGATAGTAAAACATGAGATCAGAATTAAAATTTACCATCCATTCGATAGATAATATTTATTTTCCACATATTTGGGGCAAAGCTCTGAGGGAACCCTAGTATCTGCCAGATTTCCAAAAAAACAGCTGAAAATAAAATCCCGCAAGCAGACGTAGACACAAATACACACACGCGCGCCTTCTGATACACAAATTCACATGGAACATTATAAAACTCAATGTTCCAACTAGTAAAATACAAAGGTTCGCTCCATTCCCACCATGGAAGAATCAACAGTGATCGTGCACCTTACATGTCTACCACAAAAAAAACAGGGTGCATAAATGTGTGTTGAAACAAATTGCGCAGCAACGGTAACGGAACACACAGTAATCTATGGGCGATGATGCATATGAGCGTTTACGCCGACGGATCCGTACGTCTGGAACCAAAGACTGGTGTGCTTGCGCTGTATACAAAAAATGGCGTACTACAACATCAAAATTAAATGAGAAATACAAAACTGGGCCAGCATACACAAACGGAGCTGGCAGGTTCATACTCCTCGCCAGGAACTTCTTAATGTCTGGGGCTCATGGCGTAGTTTCTGACGCTCAAATGCTCTTCGGACTCCACTAAAAATTCTTTCAAGCAGGAGGCGAGAAGAAATGTGAGTTGCATTACGTGTAACGTAACCTTTGCAACAGAGCGTAATTTAACATGCCAGTTTGTTATGGAGAGCATCTCAGTTGGAGCAACAAAAGCACGCCAACGTAGGACAAATTGGCGACAGAAGCCGCAGCAAGGGATTATTGGAACATAGATTTTTCCCTTTTGGGATGCCCTTGCTTATAGGGTTGCCACAATATTGAAACGGTCTCATAGGAAGAACTAGTGATCTGATTTAACTCTCAAAGGCCTGAAAGCGTACCATAAGGCATACGACAGTATAGAGATGGCTAGATCTTATGGTGGCACCGAAGCAAACAGACAGTGTGACGGGTTATTGCCAGATACTTTAGGTTACAGAATGTACTGGCAACTGCACGGTGCAAAGAAGGCAGATGAATCTAGATGTAGACTGTGTAACGAAGAAAAACAAACGAAAGCCATGAGCACTATATCTCGGAATGTCATGTGATACCAGCCTTCAGACCATCCTAAACATGAGGTATAAAGAACTATGTGGAAAAAAAAAAAACTAATTTTTCAGTCACTGAGACATTGGAAGATATACTGATACATACCCTAAATTTACCATGTAATAATACGTAAGACAAATAACAGTGTTATCAAACACAGTGGCAAAGCATATGAAAGTAATATTTTGTATAGGATGTATGAATTTATATTTATAATATACTTGGACAAACACAGTAGACAGGATACTTTACAATGTCGATATAGTAAAACTGTAATCCTGATGCCCGCGTGAGAGATAGCCAGGGTGGTAAATAAACTTACTAACTTAACTTGCTCTAAGACAGGGAAACTTCGAACTCCACTGAACAGGACACTTGCAAGATCGTCAGAGAGATACTTTATAACCAGGTTCCAATATCTACCCAGGATGCCAAAGCTATAAATGTCTGATGTTAGTGTTTTACGATCTCTATTATTATCAATCATTATCATCATTATTGTTATTTGTTGTTATTATTATATTTTATTATTATATAATTATGATATATTATGAGTTATCTGATTAACTATATTTAGTTATTAGTACCATTAAATAGTATTCGTAGTTGCTAGTAATAGTGCAGTAGTATTAGAATCATTACCAAGATTGTTGTTATTTCATTATTGGTAATTAATAATCAATAATAATAATACTAATAATAATAATAATAAATAATAATAATTAAATAATAATAATAATAAATAAAATAATAATAATAATAATAATAATAATAATGATAATATAATAATAATAATAATATGATAATGCTAATCAACACCGATAATGATAATAACAACCAATCATGATAATGATGCTAATCTATGTACTACTACTACAACTACGAATACATAACAATAAGGGTAATAACAAAAAACAACAACAAGAAACAAACCACAGTAGAATTATATTGATAATAATAATAATGATAATAATATGATGATAATATAATAATAATATAATAATAATAATAACAATAATAACAACAAGAACCAATAAACAATAAACAAAAAAAATATAACAATAACAATAACAATAAAAACAACAAAACAATAAACAATAACAAAACAATAACATAGCAATAACAATAATAATAATAAGTAATAAACAACAATAACAATAATTGAAATGGTAATGATAACAATAGCGATAGTAAGAAAATAATAATCAGCATCCAACCTTATAGGTAAAGATAGTAAGTGTAGTGACTCAGAGTTGCCGTAGATATTTTTACACATATTGTTTGCTGCTGCTGCTAAGATGAAAATAGGCACCTACGTTAAGGGATGATTATTCATATGTGGAAACAGCCATGACTGGACATAGTGAAGGTAACACTGCCGCATGAAGTAGGTTTAAAAATTCGAGAATCAAAGTTCAATTTCATCATTTTGTCCAATACGGACAACTACAGCCCATTCCTCGACCTCCTATCTGTGCAAACGTACTTGAAAAAATAATTTGAACAGACTATGTATCGCATAAATCTAGTAATCCCCCAGATGTATGGATTCTCCCAGGGCGTCTCCAGTCGCACTGTTTTGCGGAGTATTAACCCAAACTGAAACCCAGCATGCAAAAACTGTATTCTTGATCTTCAATCTACCTTGATATGCAAGAACAAATTATCCTTGAGCAACAGATAGCTTTGGTATTCAGGGAAAAATGTAACATGGATTCAAAGTCACTATCGAATCGTTCGGCTCAGGTTCTTCTCCAGGGGTATAAGAGTACTCATACAAAGGTATTAAACTCGGACACTTCAGGAAGGCGACTTAGTCCCATACTATTTTAATATCCTAATGCATAGATGTAATAGGCGACTATACAACTTGGTGTGTGTGTGTGTGTGTGTGTGTGTGTGGTGTGTTGTGTGTGTGTGTGTGTGTGTTGTGGTGTTGGAGGTGATGTTGTGTATTACATAATAGTTCTATCTATCTATTTATCTATTATCTATCTTACACAGATTACATACCACACACACACCACACACACACACACACACACACACAATATAGTATATATATATATATAGACCGAGAGATATAGATATATATATATCTATATAATATAATATATATATATATATATTTATCGTGGATAATATATTATATAATAATATAGATATATATATATATAAATATACTATAATATATATATAATATATATAGGGCCGCGGTGGCCGAAGGTTTGGCTAGAGCGTCGGACTCAAGACTACACGACGCAATCTGAGTTCGAGGGTCGAATCACCGGACGGCCGTGTTGTTTCCTTGGGCAAGGAACTTCACCCGATTGACTGCCTAAGCCTCTGGGTGGCCAGCAGCTCAAGTTCAGTTGGCGGGTAATAGAGAGGGACTCCAGCCCGATAAAAACACCGGAGGCGGAAGGGGGGGGGGGGGCATGGCAAACCACCGCTTAAAATTTCTAAGAAAAAATCATGTGAAGTCCATGATCGTCAAGCCGCGTGGCCCGAAATGGTTTAGAGCGTCGGACTCAAGACGTCACGGACGGCAATTGAATTCGAGGGTTCGATCACCGACCGCCGCGTTGTTCCCGTGGCAAGGCACTTCACCTTGAGTGCCTAACCTAGCCACTTGGTGGCCAAGACACCCAAGTCAGTGCTGGGTCACGCCGGATAAAATAGAGAGATGAACCTAAAAGGTACCACCGGCCTTCCGTGGAAAGGAATTGGGGGACCCTACCACGTACCACTACAAGAGCATCAAACAGGAAAACTACAATTAAGATCATGCTGTGCCACGGCGGCTCAGCCATGAACTACCGTTAACAGAAGAAGAAGATAAGATAAATAAATATATATATATATCTAGTATATATTAGCGAGAGATGAATATATATATATATAGAGATATAAGAAGAGAGATGATATATACGTATAATTATATATGATATATATATAGAGAGAAAGTATAAGAATATATATAATAAGATATATATGATATACTATGAGAAGAGAGAGAGATATATATATTCATTTAATCATAATCATAATCTTTAAAAATCATTATTATTATCATATCATTATTTATATATTATTTCTTTACCCCATTCAAATTTTTATCATTACTATTATTATTATTATTATTGTCATCATCATTATTGTCATCATCATCATCATCATCATCATCATCATCATCATCATCATCATCATCATCATCATCATCATCATCTTCATCATCATCATCATCATCATCATACATTGTACAGTGTATGTTAGAGAATTTTTTGATAATCTCTACGGTATCTGAGTGCCAAATTTCACTATCTATGCTTGCAAACAGTACACACCGTGACCTCATACGGAGAGGTCGTGTGGTGCCCGTGCTCCGGTGCCCTCGTCCCTTACACACGAACCTCTTGCGTCATATACAAAAAAATTGTACAAGGAATTCATGAACATTTGGTGCTCATATAAATCCGCAAGTCAGTGACATGACAATAGTGATGTGTAATAGTTATGATTGTACGAGAATTTGAAATAATTCCTCTACCGAGTGCCAAGTACTGCTGTGGTAACCGTTGGAGGGAGTGCCCCGTTGTCCCGAGCGTATATATCACCTTTCACGAGGCGGGCGAGCCGGTGGGGCAAGGCGCTGCGGTCACCCCCACGATGGGGGGAAACCGCAATGTAAACACTGAGGGGGAGGACGCGGAGGATACTTCCCACCCCTCCCGCGGTGAAGAATGGGGCTTCATCCTTTTATTTCAGTGGATAGTCCCACTGAATCCATTGCCAGCAACAGGCATGCACTGAGGTGATCCTGACGCCCTGATGGGCGACGTTGAAGGGGGAAAAGTGACGGTTTCACATTAGTGAAGCCCGAAAGCAAGAAAAAAGAAAGCCCGACAATGCCAGTAAGAAACCACTGGCCCCAAAGAAGAATTACGTCCGCCTCCCCTTCCCCTGAAGGCAAAACGAAATCGAAAAAAATGAAATGGCTGAGGACCTCGGCAACGATCCTCCGGCCCGGGGGGGCACCCCCCTCGACCTTGTGCGGGGGAGACACTCTCTCCTCACCGTATGTGTATGTCGCTCGCTCGCAGCAGAAATACATTGACGAACTTATTAAAGGATCAATTTGGGAGGTATTACCTTAAAACTATGTGATGAACCGAAAAAAAGAGAAAAATATGATGAATCCCTTTGTGACCACTACAAACAAGGATTTTGATCTTGAAACTGTGTATGCACTCGACGGAGTTCACAAGGCCATAAGAGTGCACAAGGATGGGCAACCCATTAAACCGCATCCGCATTATATGGAAAGGAGAGCAACCACCTCCAAGTACATACCACTTCTTCGGAAAATCCCATGCCCCCCCACCACGTGCGGCCGGGAGGGCATCCCCTGTGGATCTGCTATAACTGCATGGGAAGTGGCCATGTAGCTAAGTTTTGGGCAAGGGCAAGGCACGCTGTGCAGCATGTGGCGACCAACATACTGCCAAGGAGTGCCCTCGCAGTGCTGCAGAAGGAGAGAGTACGGGCAGATGCACCAGTCTTTGTCCCATCATGCTTCAGGTGTGGGATGACAGGTGTGGACTGCCTGGCACTGGGGGTGCACGGCCCTCCCTGCCCTGTCCCCTCCCCCTCCACCCCCTGGGGGTATCAGCACCGACCGCGAGTGACCAGCGCGGCCTCCCAACCCAACCCGCGACCAGCGTCCCGGGAAGCGCCCGACCGTGCCCTGTGTGACGTCACCAGTCGCAGAGATTTCCGCGGCTGCCAGCGAGTGGGGGTGAAGAGGCCCCGAACTACGAAAAAAGTTACGCAGCTGGAGGAGAAGGTGGACAAGATGATGCTGATCCTCACAGAGGGTATCTCGGGCCGCAAAAGCTGACATACTCTCTGAACTGAAGACAACGCCCCACTCCCTCCCCGGGGCGACAGCCGAGGAAACCCGTCCTCACCCTCAGGCGGGGACGACCGCAGGACTGGGGGGGGAATCCCCCGCAAAACCATGTGACAGAAGTGACGTCACGCCAGTGACCAAGGCGACGTAAATGTGCTTGAATTCTAAAGGAAATGAAAGCTCTGAAAGCCCAAAACAAAAACCTTAATTAATGAAATAACGTCGCTGAAGCAGGAAAGGAAAAAAATAAAAAGTGACTGTCATTGTCGTGATACTAGTGCTCCCATTAGTGATAAAAGAACGAGCGAGGAAAATCGCTGTCAGACCGCCAGTGTTGATAACCAGAGTGGGCGTGTCAGCGCTGACAGCAGCCACGAACAAAACCCAGGATCCCTGTGACGTCGAGTCCAGTGACGCAACCAGCCCTAGGTGCATCTGACACAAAAACGGAAGGGACTGTGCTGAGAAGTGGAACAAAGCTAAGACCAAATGTTTAAAAATGGTTAAAAGTAATTTCAGTCCACGACTACCATCTGTAATGTAATCCATAATCATAAAGTTATATGTTCTTATGTGAATCTATAATTCGTAATTTTTAGAGGATATAACAGCATGAAGTACAGGTTGCCTACTAAAACAATATTCACATATGGTAAACGCACAATCAAAATTCATATCATGGATATTGCGTAGCTTTAAAGGGCTAGGCTAAATGATCTAGAATTTTACATCCACAAAATAATATTGATGTTATATGCGTGCAAGAACCTTTTGCTGCCGCTGCAAAGATGAAAATAGCACCTGCACTTAAGGGGTATTATTCATATGTGAATACAGCCATGACTGGATTGTTGACATATGTGAGGGTAACACGCCACAGAAATTTAGTTAAAAAATCCGGGGGAACACTGATGTTCAATTTCATCATCAAAAAAATCCAGACGCCTCTGGGTATTTTTAAATGTATAATGTATATGCCAGATACTCAATTTCTGGCTAGTTCTCTCCCCAATTTTCACAACCAAGGCACGTTTGCATGGGCGACTTCAATGCAAGGCATCCACACTTTGGAGACAACCAGCGTAAAGTAATGGGGAAGAATTCAAGCATTTCATCAATAATAGATCACTGACAGTATATGACACAGAAGCAGAGACTCATTTGGAGGTGGCAGGTTGACTACGTATTTGGCAAAAATTGGGTTCATGGTAATGTCGTACTTCACTGGTACGAGAGTAGTTAGTGACCACTTTGCAATCCGAACAGACTATACTGTAGACAGCGACTCAGCCCCTAAATCACCTAGGCTCAGAATAATTATCCCACCGGGGCCTGGAGCATCACTTCAAGGCACGGGTCTATGACTGGTTATAACACCTATGAAATAACAACTGTTGAAAATTTTTCTCAGGATTTAATCAAAGTTGTCACTGACTACTATAACACTGGGTCTGTTCACGAAAACTCTCGAAGAAAAGAGGCCCCAGGCCTCCTATGCACCGGGGTGGATCAATGACCCTATTTTGGCCAAGGAACATAAACGGGTCCAGGAGCTTGCTAATTTTTTATAAAGATAGTAAGACGACAGAAAATCTTCTGCAGTTTCTTAAAGCCAACAAGGAATTCAGGGAATTAAAACTCAGATTCGAAAGGTAAAACACGGGAAACAATTTCTGCAAGGTATCAATAGTCAAACCTCTGTGACTGACATGTGGAGAAAAAATTAATAGGCTGACAGGTAAAACTCTCACAACACCGCAGTTCCACAGTCCACAAGAGCAGGTTAATATGCTGCTAGAGCAGTGGGCCGGGAATTCTCAGCTAAGCTCACTCCCACAAGGGATAAAAGATCAACTAGACAAGTCGAAAATAGATGGGAATTTTAATATAGCAGTAGCCTGTGTTTGCTATTGGACCCCTCCGACTTTGCCAAAATAACCGAGTGGGAACTAATTTAATGCCCTTCTGAAAGGTAGGCAACCGCCCCTGGCGAAGATGGCATTACTTACAGCGTCTTCGTCACATTGCTCAGGTACCAGGAAACCCACTTTTGCACCTGTATAGACTCAGCCTATCAAAGGAATCATCCCAAGCTCCTGGACTAAAAACTTAATCATTCCCATACCTAAACCTAATCTGACAAATACAGGCCCATTTCCTTGACCTCCTGTCTGTGCAAAAGTACTTGAGAGGATAATACTGAACAGGCTTATGTATCGCATAAATGCTAAGTTATCCCCCCGACTTATGGATTTCTCCCAGGCGTACAGTCAGCACTGTTTGCAGAATACTTAACAAACACAAAAACCCCGGCATGCAAACCCTATTTCTTGATCTTAAATCTGCCTTTGATATTGCAAACAGAGAAAAAATTCTTGAGCAACTAGCTACTTTTGGATTCAGGGAAAACTGTTAACATGGATTCACATGTATCTATCGAATCGGTCGGCCCCAGGTACTCTACAGGGGCATTAAGAGTACTCATACAAAAGTATTTGAACTCGGCACACCTCAGGAGGTGTACTTAGCCCATGCTATTTAACATCTTAAGCATAGATTACTAGGCGATATACCACTTGAGGGAAACGACTCCATTATTTGCTATGCCCATGATATTTGCATTAAATCCTCATCCGAGGAAAGAATGCAAGAGATTCTAGTATATCTCAGCAAGGGCTATTGAGTGTGGCTTGAAATCTCGACTGAAAAAACCAAGGCTCTAACCCAAAGACAATCCTCTGCCAAGGTTCATATAAAAGACATTGAGCTAGATCTCTGTCATCAAAACAAATACCTTGGGGTGATTGTCAATGATGCAGAGTTCATCAGAAACCTGAAGAAAAGGGTGTGGGAGCGGCTGAAGCCACTTAGGACACTTGTTGGCAAAGACCATGGTATCATTGTCAATATTGCAAGACTCTTTACTTGTTTATACATACGGTCAGTCATAGATTATCATGCATTGCACCCAGTGTTATACAAGGAATCAGAGTTGACTAGTTTTAGAACATATACAAAAAAGAAGCCCATGAGGATCATTCTTGGTGCCCCTAGAACAACAAGAATTGTTTAATATGGAACCGAAACTAAACTTTCCCTCTGTTTACGAAAGAATATTATATATAAATACCACATTTGGAAATCAAATCAATTAGAGAACCCCTCCATTGTACAGAGTTCCAAAGACAACTAAAAACAGAATAGAGGAGCTACCTTTGCATGACAACACCGATTCTTACTCAAATCCATGGATAAAAAGTAACATGTAAACAATTAGCTCAGCTGAACATACCATAACTAAGACCCTACATGGACGTTCTGTACCCCGTGGAAAATGTCGGAACCTAAGTATATATTATACGACTGCCCCCAAAAAAGACAGTGTCCCCCTGCTATACTTAAGCAGTATGCACCCTTGCAATTAAAAATGAGCATCTTGAAACTTATCCAATGCATATGAATGCTACACTGACGGGTCCTTGCAGTCTGGGAGTTTGAGCAGGATGTGCTTTTGTTGCAATAAAAACAATTCTTGAAGCCAAACCCGGATTGTAGGAGGGTTCATGACTGGGCTAGCACTACGCAAACTGAGTTGGCAGGAATACTCATGGCCACCGAATTTCTATTGAATCAAGGCCGGGGGGAATATTCTGTGATTCACAGAGGCTCCAGGCTCTGAACACTCTAGACAAAGGTGCAGTTAATATCGCAAATGACATCAGGATAAACGTGTATCGTGCAAAAGAACGAGGCCATGATAACGTTTTGTGTGGATTCCCCTCGCATGTTGGAATCCCCAGGCATGATCATGCTGATCACCTGGCAAAGTCAGCATGTGACAAGCAAAGTGTGGATATAGATCTTGGGGTACCTATTTCCAGGATTTTATACAATATTAAAAACTTCCTTTAAAGAGTTAATGACTGAGTTAATTAATTCTCAAAGCCCGAAAGCTGTAGCATAAAGCATTATGACCGGTTTAGGCAGATTCATTCACCTAGGTTTATATAAAACAAGAACAAGACAGTGTGATATTGTAACCGCAAGAATCAGGCTTGGGATATAGATTGTATTGGGAGCTCAGTACAGTTTGTAATGTCGAAGAAAACTAAGTGTAAACTGTGTAATGAAAGAATATAAGCGAACGCTTGTACATTATATCTCAGAGTGCCATGTTTACGCCTTTCAGGCCACCTAGCTTGAGGTATGGAGAACTATGTAACTATTCATATCCTTGATGCTTAGAAGATATACTTATATTTTATCCTAAATTTGGAATGTAGCATCACATGACTGCATATCAAATGTAGCAATGCCTTTTCCCCGCCCAAGCTGTACGCCGCGTGGCAGATGAGTAGATAAACGACTGTAATTGTTCTTTCTGTAATTGATATAGTAACTTATCCCTAATAATGTTATAGCCTAAAATTGAAATGTAATACCCTTATATGTTATAAAACCCTGCATCAAATGTACCACAGCTTGCCCACGCCTGTGCAGTTAGCCAGGGTGGGTAAAAAAAGGACTAAACTAAACTAAATATGCTTGCAAAATCAATGATGCCGATGATTTTTGTTATATTGCCGCTATCTTTATCATATCATCATTACCATTTCATTGTTACTATATTATTTTTCTGATTATCATCATTAAATTTTTATTTTTATTCTAGTGGTTGTCCTTGTTTTTCATTATTATTATTGTTTTTATTCTTCTTATCATTAGTAATAGCAACACTTGCATTAGCATCATTATCATTATTGTTATTGTTGTTGTTGCTATTATTATTATTATCACTATTATTATTATTATTATTATTTTTATTGTTATTGTTATTATTATTATTATTATTATTATTATTATTATTATTATTATGTGTTTAAAACTCTACGGTATGAGACGGTCACATTTCCCTGTCTTTTTCTTATAAAGTCCAATGATACTGATGAATATTTTTATTGCTTTTTACTATTATTATCCTTACCAGTTCATTATTATTATTATCATTATTATTATTATTATTATTATTATTATTATTATTATTTTTATTATTTTTATTATTATTATTATTATTATTATTATTATTATTATTATCATTGTTGTGGTTGTTCTTGTTGTTTTTGTTCTATTTTTTATGTTATTATTTTTATTATTATTATTATTTGTAGTAGTAGTATTAGCATCCTCATCATTATCATCATCATCATCGTTATCATTACATTATATCATCATTATTTTATTCTTATTATTAGCATTGTTAGATTAATATTTTTCTTTTTTCTTCTTCTTCTTCGTATTATTATTATTATTATTATTGTTATCATATTTTTATTATTATTATTATTGGCATTATCATTATACATTGTACGGTGTATGGCAGAGAATATATGTAATAATGTCTACGGCATCTGATAGCCACACTATCTTTGCCTCTAACGCCAGTTGTAAGCCTAGTAACACCAAAGCAGGACGTCATCAGGATTCCTCCTGTGGGTTTTGGACGATTTTTACGGGGATAAACCCCCCCAATTGTGTTGTCCTTATACCCAAAAGTAGCGTGGTGTGTGTGTGTGTGTACATACACCAAATTGTGTCGGATATTATGGTCAGGGGCTCTAGAAAAAACAGTGCTTAGTAAAAATTACGAATACTGAGTGTGGTGCTAAGGGAACAGGGGCTGTACCAAAAGACCGTTTGGGGAGACCCGGTAAATGTATGTGTGACGCACTTGACCTGGCGCTCGCACCCTCCCGCGCCCGACCGCAGGGAATTAATCACCTAAGAAGCAGACGGGACAACCACACCCCACTGTCCTACCATGGATGAGGGTGGGGACGTGCTCGAAGTCACCAACCCACAGGGAATTCCGCAACTGCCCGGGGGAATTCCCCATCCTAGGAAACAGTGCCACAGGAGAAACCATTGGTGGAAAAAGACATGGACACGGCGAGGGAAATAAGAAGCATCAGGCAAGAGATTGCTGAAATGAAAAAAAAACATCAGGCAAGAGATTGCTGAATTGAAAAAAATGAATAATGGAGATCAAAAGTGATCGTGCAGACAGGGAAAATGTGATGATGTTAGGGGATTTTTGAAAATACGAATGAGGTCTCTGATATTATTATTACGCACGACAAAAGTGAGCGTGTAGACAGGAAAATTTTGCGTTCTGATGATGTTAGTGATGTTGAAAATACGAATGAGGTCTCTGATATTATTATTTACGCACGACGGGCCATCTGAAAACAGTGACGACAGTGAACCCGTAAAAATGACGCTGACGAAGATGCAAAGGGAAAAACGGCCGATCTGTGGGACATCACTCAGAAAATGCTATCAGGTACGGTTTATGCGTATAGTATCATACGGGGAAAGCGCGCAAACAGATAAATAAAAGAAGAGGGCAACACAGATACGTAATGCAGTACAAGAAATATGCAGACTAAAGATTTCATCAAACAGAAATTTGACCAGTCATTTAAAACATAGGGTGTGATGGGGGACAAGAAAACAATTACTTTTCTTTCAGGGAATATACTGGTGTCAACCGTAGAATTTAATGAATTGCTTTACTATTTTTCATAAATAATGTTGACGTTATCTGTTTACAAGACCCCTTCACATCAGCCACTAAATAAAAACCGCCCCTAAAATTAGAGGCTCCACTCCTATAACGAACACAGGAATGACAGGTCTTTTGACTTATGTCATTTGACACCTTTACCGCATAATTTGGTGCAGAAATCTAATGACAAACATGTGCAGTATCAGCATTTACATATTCGAACAGCCTCTGGGATTTTCTCTCTGTACAATGTATACGCAAGGTGTAGAAAGTTTCTGACTGATTCACTTCCCAACTTTCATAATCAGGGGGCACAATATGCATGGGAGATTTTAATGTTTAGACATTATACATTTGGAGATAGTAAATGCAATGAAAATGGCGAAGAGTTCCGACATTTTGTGAACAACAGATCTATGACAGTATATGTACAGACAGGCAAACTCACGTGGCGGGGGGCAGCTAGATTAGTAATGGGAAGGGATCTTTTTGAATGGAAACGCCCGAAGCATGCTTGCAACAGAGCTAATCATTTGACCATTTTTGCAATAGTAACGAGATACGCTTTTTGAAAAATACTCAGTCTACAAAAACAAATAGGGTCAAAATTCTATCCCCCTTACCTTAAAAGCATCACTTTAAATCACGTATCTATGACTGGTACAATGATTACCCCAGTAAAAAGTGTTGATAAATTTCCATGGACATGACAACAGTGATCACTGATTACTACAACACTTGGGTCTGTCCAAAGAAAACCTTCAAGAACAGCAACTCACAACGCTCCAAACAACCTAAGTGGGTCGGTGACCCTACATTATTAAGGGAACAAAAGCGAGTTCAAGAGCTTTATGATATCTACAAGCAGGATAATACCCGTGACAACCTTATTGAATTTCTTAAGGCTAACAAAAACCTACGGGAATTAAAAACTAATTTCAGAAATGAACACTTTGAACAGTTCCTACAAAGCATTAACAATAACACCTCAATGTCGGAGGTCTGGAAAAAAATTAATCGAATTTCAGGCAAACAAACTAACACCTCGCAGTTCCATAGTCCTCTTGCACAAGCAGATATGCTCCTTAGTCAATGGGCTGGAGCGTCCAAATTTAGCTCACTTCCCACAAATATTCAGGATCAACTTAGTCATTCTAAAATAACACGCAAATTTGCCATTGAGATTGGATGTTCTGATATTTGACCCCTCAGACCTTTTGCTGAGATCCCCTGAGGGGGGAATGAACAATGCACTGATCAAGGAAAAGCTTTCCGCCCCAGGTGAGGATGGAATTACCTATAGTGTCTTCCGCCTTATAGCTCGGTACCTGGTAATCCCCTTCTGCACCTTTTACGGGTTTTAAGTTTGTCAAAAGGTATTCTGCCTGGCCCCTAAACACGCAGTCTAATCATCCCTATACCGAAATCAACACTGATAAATACCGACCATTTCATTAACCTCATGTGTATGCAAAGTTCTAGAAAGGATAATTTTGAACAGACTCAGGTACAGGTTACAAGGTAAATTATCTCACAGACTGTACGGATTCCTATCGGGACGTAGCACACAAACATTGCTTTGCAGAGTACTTTTCACACTCTAATCCAGGAAAGCACACTGTTTTCTTCCCTTAAGTCAGCTTTTGACATTGCAACAGAGAAGTTATCCTAAAACAATTAGTAAGCTTTGGCATCCGGGGTAAGATATTGAACTGGATTAGAATGTATCTCTCGAACAGATCTGAAAGTGTCCTGTTCAGGGGAGTGAGAAGTTCCACTTCACAGTCTTTGAACTTGGGATACCACAGGGAGGAGTTCTCAGCCCTATGCTGTTAAATGTCCTCATGCACAAGCTGGTGGCAGATATCCCCACTTGGGATGGTGAACCCATTATATGTTTATGCCGATGACATATGCGTCAGAGCATCATCACAAGGAGGATGAAAATAATTCTCGACAGAACACAGAAAAGGTTTATGAGTGTGGATTAGTCATTTCCGCTGAGAAACAAGGGCTCAAAACCCATTTTATCATACCCCCACCCACTTTTCGCATAGGTGACCAGGAGTTTGACATATGCCACAAGTATAAATATCTCGGGTGAATGTAAATGATGCGACCTGGTCTTCTCTCTAAAGAAGAGACTCTGGGAGAGATTGAAACCTTTGAAAGTTTCTTGTCGGAAGAAATCAGAAATAGGTAGTTTGGAGTTAGTGTAAAATGAAGCTATGAGGATTATCCTCGGCGCCGAGAGCAGCAAGGATAGTGAACATGCGATCAGAGTTAACTTACCATCCATTTCTGATAGAATAATATTTATTTCCACCATATTTGGGGTCAAAGCTCTGAGGGAACCCTCGTATCCCCTCAGATTTAAAAAACAGCTGCAACATAAAATCACGCAAGCAGACGTGACAATCACACAAAACGCGCGCCTTCTGATACACAAATTCCCCATGAACATTATAAAACTCAATGTTCCAACTAGTAAAATACCAAAAGGTCGCCCCAAATTCCCCCATGGAAGAATTCAACATTGATCGTGCACCTTACATGTCTACCCCCAAAAAAAAAACAGGGTGCATAACTGTGTGTTGAAACAAATTGCGTAGCAACGGTAACGGACACACAGAATCTATGGGGGATGATGCATATGAGTGGTTTTCGCCGACGGATCCGTACAGTCTGGATACAAAGCTGGTTGTGCTTGCGCTGTATACAAAAATGGCTTACTACAACATCAAGTTAATATGAGAATACAAACTGGGCCAGCACTACACAAACGGAGCTGGCAGGTAACTCCTCGCAACGGAATCTTAATGTCTAGGGGCTCTGGAGTAGTTTTCTGTGACTCTCAAAGTGCTTTTTTCGGACGCTAAAATTCTTTCAAAGCAGGAGGCGATGGAAGGGAAAATTTTGAGTTGCATTAAGTGTAAACGTAACCTTTGCAACAGAGCGTAATTTTAACATTCAATTTGTATGGAGAGCATCTCATTGTTGGCATACACAAGCACGACCCCGTAGACAAATTGGCGAAAGAAGCCTGCAGCAAGGATATTGTGAACATAGATCTTGGGATGCCTCTTGCTAGGGTTGCACATATATTGAAAAGTTCTCATAGGAAGAACTAGTAGATCTGATTAACACTCAAAGGCCTGAAAGCTGTACCATAAGGCACTACGATCAGTATAGAGATGGCAAGCCTTCCTATGGGTGGCACCGAAGTCAAACCAGACAGTTGACGTGGTTATTGCCAGA
This sequence comes from Penaeus monodon, assembly GCF_015228065.2. Classification (NCBI taxonomy): domain Eukaryota; kingdom Metazoa; phylum Arthropoda; class Malacostraca; order Decapoda; family Penaeidae; genus Penaeus; species Penaeus monodon. The sequence goes on along the minus strand of NC_051422.1, from coordinate 31,965,028 downwards.
ATACGTTTAGGTTACAGAATGTACTGGCAACTGCACGGTGCAAGAAATGCAGAATAATCTAGATGTTGACTGTATGACGAAGAAAACAAACGAACGCATGAGCACTATATCTCGGAATGTCATGTGATACAGCCTTTCAGACCACCTAACATGAGTGAACTATGTGAATATCTTATTTCATCTGATACATTGGAAGATATACTCGTACTGTATCCTAAATTTACTATGTAATAACTACCGTAAGCAAATAACATGTTTTTTCAACACAGTGGCAAAAGCATATGAAAGTAAAAATTTTTTATATGATGTATTATTTATATTTATATTTTACCTTGTACAACTACAGTAGTTACAGACTACTGTACAATGTCAGATATATGTAAAACTGTAATCATGATTGCCCTCGCCTGAGCAGATAGCCAGGGTGGTAAATAAACTTACTTAACTTAACTTTGCCTCTAAGACATGGAACTTCTCACTCCCCTGAACAGGACACTTGCAGATCTGTTCCGAGAGATACTTTCTAATCCAGTTCAATATCTTACCCCGGGTGCCAAGCTTACTTTTAATTTATGCTGATTGTTATTGTTCTTACTATCGCTATTATTATCATCATTATCATTTCATTATTGTTATTGTTGTTATTATTATTATTTTTATTATTATTATAATTATTATTATTATTATGATTATTATTATTACTATAATTCTTAGTTACTTATTACCATTATAAATAGTATTCGTAGTTGTAGTAATAGTAGCAGTAGTATTAGCATCATTACCAAGATTGTTGTTATTATCATTATTGGTAATAATAATAATAATAATATAATAATATAATAAAATAATAATAATAATAATAATAATAATAATAATAATAATAATAATAATAATAATAATAATAATAATAATAATAATGATAATAATAATAATAATAATAATAATGATAATGATAATAACACCGATAATGATAATAACAACAATCCTGATAATGATGCTAATACTACTGCTACTACTACTACAACTACGAATAATTAACAATAAGGGTAATAACAAAAACAAAAACAAGAACAACCACAGTAATAATTATATTTTATAATAATAAAAATGTAATAATAAAGGGTGATATAATAATAATAATAATTTTAATAATAATAACAAAAATAACAACAAAAGAACAATAACAATAACAATAACAATAACAATAACAATAACAATAACAATAACAATAACAATAACAATAACAATAACAATAACATTAGCAATAACAATAATAATAATAATAATAACAACAATAACAATAATGAAATGGTAATGATAACAATAGCGATAGTAAGAACAATAATAATCAGCATCACCAACCTTATAGGTAAAGATAGTGAAGTGTAGTTATCAGATGCCGTAGATATTTTTACACATATTCGTTTGCTGCTGCTGCTAAGATGAAAATAGCACCTACAGTTAAGGGATATTATTCATATGTGAATACAGCCATGACTGGACATATGTGAAGGTAACACTGCCGCATGAATTAGTTTAAAAATTCGAGAACATCAATGTTCAATTTCATCATTTTGTCCAATACGGACAAATACAGGCCCATTTCCTTGACCTCCTATCTGTGCAAAGTACTTGAAAAAATAATTCTGAACAGACTTATGTATCGCATAAATGCTAAGTTATCCCCCAGATTGTATGGATTTCTCCCAGGGCGTAGCAGTCAGCACTGTTTTGCGGAGTACTTAACAAACTGAAACCCAGCCATGCAAACTGTATTTCTTGATCTTCAATCTACCTTTGATATTGCAAGCACAACATTATCCTTGAGCAACCAGCTAGCTTTGGTATTCAGGGAAAACTGTTAACATGGATTCAAATGTACCTATCGAATCGATCGGCTCAGGTTCTCTCCAGGGGTATTAAGAGTACTCATACAAAGGTATTTAAACTCGGCACACTTCAGGAAGGCGTACTTAGTCCCATACTATTTAATATCCTAATGCATAGATTACTAGGCGATATACCACTTGGTGTGTGTGTGTGTGTGTGTGTGTGTGTGTGTGTGTGTGTGTGTGTGTGTGTGTGTGTGTGTGTTTGTGTGTGTGTGTGTATAAATATATATGTATCTACTATCTATTTATCTATCTATCTATCTATACACATACATACACACACACACACACACACACACACACACACACACACACACACCACATATATATAATATATATAATATATATATATAATATATATAATATATAAAATATATATTATTATATATATATATATATATATACGTGTATATAATATATATAATATATATTATATATATATAATATATATATATATATAATATATATAAAATATATATATATATAGGGGCCGCGGTGGCCGAAAGGTTAGAGCGTCGGACTCAAAACTATCAAAGACGGCCCTCTTGAGTTCGAGGGTTCGAATCACCGGCCGGCGCGTTTGTTTCCCTTGGGCAAGGAACTTCCCCCTCGATTGCCTGCCTAGCCATTGGGTGGCCAGCCAGCTCAAGTCAGTGCCGGGTAAATAGAGATGGGTACTCGATAAAAAAACCGGGCGGAAGGCAATGGCAAACCACCGCTCTAAAATTGCTAAGAAAAAACATGGAAGTCCATGATCGTCAAGGCCGCGTTGCCGAATGGTTAGAGCGTCGGACTCAAGACTGTCACGACGGCAATCTGAAAATTTGAGGGTTCGAGTCACCGACCGCCGCGTTGTTCCCTTGGGCAAGGAACTTCCAAACCCTTGATTGCCTACCTAACCCACTGGGTGGGCCCAAGCCAGCCCAAGTCAGTGCTGGTCCCAAGCCCGGATAAATAGAGAGAATGATTACCTAAAAGGTACCACCGGCACTCTCCGTGGAAAGGAATTGGGGACCCTACCACGTACTCACTCCAAGAGCATCACAACGTGAAAAACGACAATTAAGTATCATGCTGTGACCACGGCGGCTCAGACATGAACCTACTGTTAAAAGAAGAAGTATATATAATTATATATATATATAATATATATATATATATATATATATATATATATATATATATATATATATATATATATATATATATATATATATATTAGTATATATACATATATATATATATATATATATATATATATATATATATATTATATTTATAAATAATAGATATATATAATTCTTACTCTTTCTCTCTCTCTCTCTCTCTCTCTCTCTCTCTCTCTCTCTCTCTCTCTCTCTCTCTCTCTCTCTCTCTCTCTCTCTCTCTCTCTCAGTCTCTGCCTCGGCTGTTGCAGTCACTCACTTGGATATCTACCCAAAACTCCAATCCCCCTCCCTTCTATTTTATCCTCCGTGAAGAATAAGCAAGTAACACACACACGAATTTTGTAAAGCGCGAGGAATTTTGTTATATTTTTCATGCAGTACGCCATAACCTTTATTGCGATAATTCTGTAACGTTCTCAACTGTTTAACCAAATGGAACAAGCAATACAAGTACAAAAACTGGCTGGCTGAAGAGTCTGATCAAAGGGTCCTTTTGCCTGTCGAGCCACCCATAGCCAAGAATAACAACCCTCGCAAAATATCAGTTTGGAGTATGAATATTTTCAATAGGGATTGGTCTCCCTGTGTACCGAAGATTTTATGGTTTTAT
>NC_051422.1:31946357-31951357 GCF_015228065.2 Penaeus monodon | reverse complement strand
GTATTTATGTGTAAAATAAAATTTTGTATATCTATAAATGTACAGATTAAATCCAAATACACTTATGTTTTCACACTTGGCAAGTTACTCAGCCAGAGATATATCACTTAACTAAGAATAATATCCAGTTGCACACATAAATGGAATTAACAATAGGGATCCGAATCCAAGTGCAATTTTATTTGAAGGTTTAAACTTCATAAGGAAGTTATACATATATAGATATGTGGGTGTGTGCACACATATACATACAGACTATATATATATATATATATATATATATATATATATATATATATATATATATATATATATATATATATATATATATATATGTGTGTGTGTGTGTGTGTGTGTGTGTGTGTGTGTGTGTGTGTGTGTGTGTGTGTGTGTGTGTGTACACACACACACACACACACACACACACATATGTATACATACATACATAGATGCATACATGCATATATACACATGTACACGAATAAATAAATATATATATATATAAATATATATATATATATATATATATATATATATATATATATATATATATATATATATATATATAAACATAAACACATACATGGCGATAGATAGATATCTGAATAAACAAATAGATAGATAGATTGAAACATATAATGTATGTATGAATACCCCCATATATGTCGTGTGTGTGACTGTTATAACCAACTGTCTGAATAATTCGATCTCGAACTGTGGCTTCTCGTTACTGTCTCCTGATCTCCTCTGTGCCTCCCACTTCCCGCCTGGCACTCCGGCCTGGCCTGACCTCCTTTCGCCTGTGCCAAATTGTGCTCTTTTCTGCATACCTGTGTTCCTCCTTTCTTACCTGATGGCTATATGATTTCCTTTCATGGAGAGTTATGTACCTGTTTTTTTTTTTTTTTTTTTTTTTTTTGCGGTAGGGGGGTTGCTTTTAAGTTATAATTTCTACACATTTACTGAGGTCTATACCGCCACGTTGTTCCCTTGGGCAAAGAACTTCACCTTGATTGCCTACCTAGCCACTGGGTGGCCAAAGCCAGCCTAAGTCAAGTGCTGGTCCCAAGCCCGGATAAATAGAGAGAATGATTACCTAAAGGGTACCACCGGCACTCTCCGTGGAAAGGAACTGGGGACCCTACCACGTACTCACTCCAAGAGCATCACAACATGAAAACTACAATTAAGTATCATACTGTGACCACGGCGGCTCAGACATGAACCTACCGTTAAAAGAAAGAAGATATATTCCATATCTCTTCCTTTTCTTTATCAAATTTCAAACTTCTGATATTTTTTCTGTCTATTAGATCTATTTCTTAATTCCTTGGTGGTTATTCGCTAATGAACGAATATCATAGTAAATAGTTTGACAAAGACAGATAATGAGGCCTTTTAAACCCATTATCATTCAACGTTTTGTTTATCATTATGAATACCCGTACCATCTACTTTATCTAAAGCCCAGCCTAGGTTATTCTAACCTTCAGTCTTTCAATTTGCAGCTTCTTTAATTTCTGCCTTTTGTTAGCCATCATAAGTTTTCTCACAAATCTTTTATAATTAGAGCGTATTTAACATATCAGTGTGAATTATATTATATAGCCTATGTAAGTTTTTAATTACTTCTAGACCGAGAATGAATAGTTTCTGTGATATTGCGCCTCTCTTGAATAAACTTTCTTATACAAGGATACTCAGCGTAATGATGAGAGTGAGAGAGGCTGCTGCGCCTCCAGTTGTAGAATCATGTGTCAGATACTTATTCCACAATACACTTTTGCTCTATTGACTTCACGGAAATTTCTCACTAAAGATACAAAGGATTTTGTTGTGCTTTTTACTAATTAATACCTTAATTAAGACCTTCCGTTAGAAAACATTGTTTTGTTATCTTTGTTCCGCACACACGCACACACACACACACACACGCACATACACACACACACACACACACACACACACACACACACACACACACACACACATATATATATATATATATATATATATATATATATATATATATATATATATATATATATATATATATATATATATATATATATATAGTTAGAGCACTGGACTCGTGGTCCCGAGTTCTATTCCCCGCCGCGGCAGTCGTAAAAATGCCTGCGCTTTGATTGCTAGCTCGAGCCTTGAGAAGTCAATCGCAGGTGTCGTTGGGGAAGTCACCGCCGACATATCGCCTTGAGAAGTCAAACGCCGTGGCACAAACCGCGGTTGATTAGGAAGGGCATCCAATCAGGCAAAGGAGGCACTGCCATGTAACCTCTCAGTAATGAATTGAGAGAGGCCTATGTCCTGCAGTGGAATGAATGGCTGCTGAAAAAAAGATATATATATATATATATATATATATATATATATATATATATATATATATATATATATATATATATATATATATATATATGTGTATATATATATATATATATATATATATATTATATATATATATATATATATGTGTGTGTGTGTGTGTGTGTGTGTGTGTGTGTGTGTGTGTGTGTGTGCATGTGTGTGTGTGTGTGTGTGTGTGTATGTGTGTGTATGTGTGTGTATTTATATATATACTTATATATACATATACATACATACATACATACATACATATATGTGTGTGTGTGTGTGTGGTGTGTGTATGGTGTGGTGTGTGTGTGTGTGTTTATGTATACGCATGTATATATGTGCATACATTCATTTACATTTGACAATATCTTCATAGCCTCTACTGCCACACTATCAATTATCAAGTGAAGAAGAACGAGCGTCTGAGGAAAACAGAAGCTTAAACTTTCTTATCTCATATATCGTTGTTTCAAATTCCATTGCCAAGAACTCCATAACGGATTATAAAGACTTTCTCCTTCTTATCTGGTCTGGAATCTCGAGAATTTTTCCGACGATCATTCTTTCCACTTGGAAATACTCCAGAGAGACAAATAATTAGTTTCCAGAGGATTTGATCAAGAGTTTGCATACGTCTTCAGTGAAGAGGCAGAACGTTTTACTATCGATACAAATTCAGAAAGGCGAGCCGTTTTTTTTTATGGGACTTACCACACAACCCCTATACTTTAAATAGTTGCGGGATCTGTGCGATGCCGACCTGCCCACCTGACCCACACATACACATACACACACGCACACACATACACACAAGTGTCCATGCACACACATACATATATTTGTATATACACAAATGCACTTTGCCACACAGCATCTCTCGACCCTAGTTAGTTTGGACTGGCCTGAGATAAGCAGCAAAGATAGCGAGAAAGGCGGTGGCTGGCGCGTTCACCGTGACATTTATTGTAGCTTTTGCTGCAGAAAAGGAAACTAAACGCAGGAAGAGCAAGATCTTAGTTCTGTAATTCGAAACATGCATTCTAATCGTCCTTTCGCTTAGTTCACAAAATAGATGTTCAGCTTGTCTTTGCATTAGCATCGAGAACACACTAATTTACGAAAAGATCTATGTTGTATTATTTGTGTAGATATATATATATATATATATATATATATATATATATATATATATATATATATATATATGTATTATATATATATATATATATATATATATATATATATATATATATATATGTTAATATATATAGATAGGTTACAATTCTATTACCTCCGAAAAATATGCAATTTCAAATAAACTAATTTGGGTTTTCACATGAACTTACAAAAATTCAGAAGGAATGTCTTAGGTCCATCTTTCCAAACGGCAAGAAAAGCGGGAATCCAGCATCCAGGACAGTGCATTTTCAACATGCAAAGCACAGGAAATCATGTGCCGTCTGATAATCTCTTTAAGCAACATAGCTTCAGAATAGCGAAATACAATATACATACATATATATATATATATATATATATATATATATATATATATATATATATATATATATATATATATATATATATATATTATGTATATAGAACATTATAGCGAATCATAATGCTACTACTTAAACATCGTATGATTTGCGGGCGTGTTACCAAAATGGCACATTAATAGACTGTCAGTCGTGGTTACAATTTAATTAGATTATCCATGACTATAATTTCATTATTTGATACATCGCTAAAACAGTGTTCTTCTTCTTCCTTTTCTTCTTTTTACAGAACATTTATAAGCATAATAAAGCACTACGGTATTACTACAACTTATTTTGTGTAACAGACATTCTCAGATTAGATATCTTAATTTCTATACATACTGTATTATAGACGATGATGCAGCTATACACAAGATGCGAGAAATACATTCTTTCTATTTTCATTAATCAAAAGACTCACAAAAATAGAGATTCAGATCTAGATCAGATACCACCTTCCTAACTCTTCTTTGATATATAATGATCACTATTGCTGCTGCTGCTCGCGTAAATATCAGCGAGCTTGTTACCACCATCACTGACGTCATTTGCCACCAGCCAAGTTCCGACACAACTGCGGCCTAATAAGTACAAGATGAGAAAAAAAAATAGAAAGTATATGCAATAGGATCCCTTTGTGTAGTTTATTAAGAATATTTATTAGTTTTTAAATGAGGACATTCTTGAGTGCAAGCGGGAACGTATACTATGGTCTGAGGTTATTACTTCTCTTGTTTTTTTTTTACAAAGGCATCAGTATGCTGCTTCTGCTTATTTAAAATATATTGTAACAAGTTGAATAAAGAAGTTATAATTTATTTTTGGGGAATCGTTATCGTTTTATTCAGAACGCTCTAGTTGCCTATTCAACTAAGCGACAATGCAGTTTGCCATAAAACTTAACCATAGATATTTGAATACCTTGCAATCATTCGGTGAATTATTGAGCTTTGAGGGACATTAATCATACCTAGAGAACATTCAGAAAGCGCAGACATCAGCCGTTGACTTAAATCTACCTCCATATCTCTACTTTACAGAAATCTGACCCAAATCTGTCCTAATCTACTCATAATAACCGTA
>NC_051422.1:31913857-31918857 GCF_015228065.2 Penaeus monodon | reverse complement strand
TCTATCCTTTTGCCTCACTATTTACATACATTCTCTCTCTACCCCTTTAACGAATACGGATCTACGAAGTATCCAGGGAAACTGTTGACTGAAGCAGACGCTATGGTTTATCTTGGGTGTGGAGTGAAAGAAAATCTATGAAAAATGATATTTCTAAGAACACAAGATTATATCAAACTTTAAATCCTGATCAGACAAGAAATAGCTATAATCACAAGCAATTAGTGGGTTTATTACATAACTAGTTATCTCAATAATGGTCTATAAATCCCTGAGGAGTTTTAGATGAGTTATCCCTTCATTAAGCGTCATTCCTATCCTAAGCATGCCTCTCGTTTTCTTTAAGCCTTAGTTGGCTATTAGTTGGAAGTTTATATATATATATATATATATATATACATATATATATATATATATATATATATATATATATATATATATATATATATATATAATTTATGTGATATTAAGTGATCACGCATGTCTGAACACATAATTAAAACATAACAATAGCTTTTTTTATTGTTCGTTTCTTATTTGCGTTAATAAATGTAGTAACAAGAAAGTAATCATCCATGTCTAAACATCTAATCAAAAGATATACAATAATTACGAAGACATGTGAACCGGAGAAGCAACACCCCAAGCGAGATCCGAGGAGCAGGGTCGGAGGAGACAGCGGCGGACGTGGAGGAGGAGGACGACCCTCAGACGCCCGGCCAGCACTCGCCTCGTCCTCGTGGCGTCTGTAAGGAGGACCATCCTCGACCATCTTCCGCCTTGACGTCTTTTCTATTCCCTAGAACCAATTCCTGAGAAACCGAGAAGCTGTTGATGGCGACTGATATGGTCTACTTTCTGAGAATAGGATCTTCAAAAAAGAATGAGATATTATTCTAAAAGCATTGGAGTCTTAGCATTGAGATCTTTGCTAAACCATTACGAATGCGCATAAATAAACAATATGACGATATCTTATCGTTACTCTTAGAGCAGAAAGTTAAACTCTTGCTATCTCTTCATAATTCTGCACGTGGCAGGAATCCATAAGATTTCTTTAATAAATCACCAATCAATGTAGTTATGTCCACGAGTTTCGTTTAATAATTTCACTTGTAAATATCACTTTCCTGGCCTGTGATCTGGACGACACTGAGGATACAACTAGTGTCTCTTCTGTTTAAGGATACTGTTGAGTGCACTTTTATCAGCACAGGCATGTCCCAGCGCCGATCGCGAGTTTGGGAGGAAAATCGAAATTATATGAGTCATCCCTTCGTTAAGCACCATTCTTCTTCCAAACATAAAGCTCGTTTTCTTCATGTTTTAGTTGATTGTTTCTATTAAGGAAATGCACTTATTGTTTTTATCGTGTCTTTATTCCATGTTCCGTTTTGTTTATTTACATATATGTAGTGGTTTTCATATCATGTCATATTTATATTTATATAATATTGTTACGCCGGCCGCCTCGTCTCTCTGCCACCAACACAAGGCAGGCTAGGCAGACGGCGTGTTATATACAGGGTCGTGAACACTGAACAGCTCCAAGAGGCACCGAACACCACAGCGTCCCAGAACACCAGGAGAGGAAACGCCAAGTGGCGAGGCAGGGCACGAAGTAAACACAAAATAACAGTCTTTCCTTTATTTACACAAGTTATTTACCCGTACACTTTTCTATAGGCACAATACAGGGGGGAAACCAGCATGTCACACAGCACAATACAGCTTATAACAGGGCAACACCAGGTTTATCTCAGGTCACAAGGGCACACACCAGGTCTTCACAGGAGCAGCACCCAACACCGTCTCTCTCTAGGCTTGTTCCTCCGCTCCTCCGCTCACAGCCAGCTGCGTCATGTTTGCCCAGGTCCCTTCATGTTAACACATTTTTCACACAGAGACAAAGACCCACTGGCGTAGCAATATACCATTATGGCGTTCTGCAGTATTTCAGGAAATTGCATGCAAAGCCTTTATATTTTTTTTCTTAGAATTGCTTAACTCGCTTTATAAACGCAGCAATGAGTCTTGGGAGGTACGTCATTTTCTCATCAAAGATTAACACTGCAGATTTTCTAATTGATAATGGCACAAACAATATTCCAGATAATGATTCGGGAAAAAGTTTAAGCGTAACGAAAGAATAGCGGTAAAAGTACAGGCAAGAAACTTTTCTTTGTAACTCATCGTGTGCCTTTGCATCTCCGCTGTACATCTTACCTTATCTTTGCGGTCATTCTTATCTATTTCTCATGTTTAAACCCCAGGTACTCCCAAGTGCAGTGGATTTGCGAGTGACTATGGCATGAGAGCTTACGCCGCATTTATTGCTGCAAATTTATTGATGCAAAAGTACTGAGATCCTTAGTGATAATGTAGATAAGGAGCATAAAGGTAAACGTAATTTCACTGGGAAAAATGCAACAGAGTCGAAATAATACACCATAAAATGAAAGAAGAAAATGCTGAATTAAGATGAATTGACTCAATCTGGAAATGTATTCTTGCAACAAAGAGCTTTATTTTACGATTATTGCAAAAGAGCAAACGTCGCTATCAAAGACAGGTAAACACAGATAATCTGAATGCGAGTAACAGTTTTCCTTCTTTTTTTTTTCTTTTTTTTTTTTCTTTTTTTTTTGGGGGGGGGGGGAGAGAAATCGAAAAGATAAAACCAGCAATACCAGGAACTCAATCTCTTTGGAGGTCTGCGATCATGACGAAAATTAATCAAATGCTATGATCTTGGTGATGAATAGATGGAAAGTTTAACTTGCAGATTTCATTCAAATGCTGAAGTGAAGCATCAGGGTCAAAGTTTGAACATTTATTTCCACAGCTCCCCAAAATCTTTCAATGGACCCATTCGTTTTGTAGAAGTTGCCAAGGTTAATAACAATGCAAAGCTGTGAACATGGACATTGATCCTCTACCAAATCGGATTTATAAAATATAACATATCCATAGTGCTTCCGTTCAAACTGGTTTCTAAATGGTTTTCAATGGCGATTCTGCCCGGCAAATTCAGCATTATTCACTAAGACCGGCAAAAATGACCCGAGAGAGCTTTGATTTTGCGTGCTATAAAAATGCAACCGGCCGCTTTAAAAAAGAAAGTGTCAGCATAATGTAGGTGTGCGACAGGATGGCCCTTGAAGTCCTGCTTTTTCTACCTTATAAAAATGAAAGGCATTGTTAAGTTCCAAAATATTGATCAATGTTTCGATTTTGCTTTACGCAGATGATGACCTCGTAAGCGGCACGGGAAGTGAGTCACAGACGCTGCTCATTTTGGTGAAATGAAACTCTACTAACGAATCGAGGATAGAGATAAGAGTGTACATGATTTATATTTATTCTTAATGATAGTGAATCATTACAGAATGTAGAATCATATAAATATGCAAGAGTGTTATTAGATAATGATGGCCCAGGATTTCGCAGGAAGAACATCTTAGTGGTTTTTTGAACGTGTTAAAAAGTTACATGATGCGAGTATAACCAAGGTTTGTAAATATGGTTTAGGTGTGTCGGATATACACAGTCGAGCTCCTGAGATGTTTATCAGTTCATAAATATGCCCCGCGTGCTGCTTTAAAGGACGAGATTGGATTCGCGTCACCCACTGTTTGGGAAAAAATGATGTTTCGCATCTGGGGCCATATAATTAACCTTGTCAACAGCAGCTTTGCCACGACCAATATTTGACGTAGAAATGAAAGCTAAAAGCAGCTGGCGTGCTGATTTACCAAATCACTTCGGTGAACAGTCTGAAACCCTCTTTGAAAATATAACATAATGACAGGATCTAGATGATGTTTACGAGCAGCATTAAATTCAGGAAATTAATATTAACACTGTAGCACTGAGCTTACGATATCTATATCCAGAAAGAAATGATCTGATCAATCTATGCTCCATTTAACGGATAAATTCTCTCATCAAAAGTCAAGACTGGACGATTCACACATGAACTTTAAGATAAGACTGTCTTCCTTTTCTTCTCCTTTTTTTTTCTTCTTTTTTTCTGCAATTTGCATATAGAACTAGGAGATCATTAAATGTTTACATGTCTGGGGAAGAACTGCAACTTTAGAAGTTTGTTACAAAGATAACGAGGTTCTGATCGAAGCGATGAATTATGTAAATACTGTTTTTCATAGTTTAAAATGTAAATATTTGCTGTGTAAGAATAATGACCCAGTTGATCTGCTCATTTCAGTAAGTATCATATTAGATGCTTGAATGTGTCTTTTGTATTGTTTTTTTTTTTACACTATTATTTGTTTTGAATAATGCATAGTCATCCGTGCTGTTTCCCTACACTTGCGATTATATATTTTATCATTTCATCGTATGATCTACATTAAACTTGGTTGCATTGTCTCATAATCGATTGCAATGCTCGTGAATTTGTGGATTTTAAAATTCCACTGCATTTTACAGAGCTGTTTTGGGAAAATTATTCCTCTGTCGATCCTAAGGGCCTTTTTATCGAGCAATTTATTGAAAATGAGATAGCGTTACTCTCGCTATTAATCTTTGTATTAAATTTGTCTGTAGCGTTGTTTTTATCAAACGATGCATATTCGGTTCATTGCATATATTGCGTTGTGTTGTTTTCTAATCGCTGCATTACTTGTAAACTGGTATATTATAAATTAATGATCTTGTCCAATATTTAAATTGTGTTGCTTCTTAATTAATAAATGTGTATGTAATAAAACTTAAATGAAGAAAGCAACTGAACTGTAAATTAAATATCTATATATCTTTTTATCTATCTATCTATTTCCTCTCTCTCTCCCTCTATCTCTCTCTGTCTCTCTCTCTCTCTCTCACTCTCTCTTTCTCTCTCTCTCGTTCTCGCTCCCATCACTTTTCTCTCATTCACATTTTTTTCTCTCTTTTTCCTTCCCCTTTTTCCTCTCTCCGTCTTCCTCTCTCCCGCTCCCCCCCCCTCCCACCGTGCCTCCCTCCCTCTATCCATCCAT
>NC_051422.1:31901357-31903857 GCF_015228065.2 Penaeus monodon | reverse complement strand
GCCGTTTATGAGAAAGAATACTTTAACAAACTATAAAGAGCAAAGACCCTGTAATATGTAGAATGTATTGGAATATATTTGCTAAGTATTTTCTAAGTACCTAGTATGATTGCAATTGCTGTATCAATATCATCATCACAGTTTGATACATTTTTCGTTACTGCTGCCGGTAGAAATAGTTGTATCGTGATTATCTTTACCATCATCACTAATATTATTATCATTATTTTCATCATTATTATCATTATTATTATTTTCATCATTATTATTACTATTACTATTACTATTACTATTACTATTATTCCTTATTATAATATTATTATTATTATCATTATTATTATTATTATTATTACTACTACTACTACTACTACTACTACTACTACTACTACTACTACTACTACTACTACTACTACTACTACTATTATTATTATTATTATTATTATTGTTATTATTATTATCATTATTATTATTATCATTATTATTATTGTTACTACTATTATCATTATTAATAATATATATATTTTTTATTATTATCATTATTGCTAGTAGTAGTGATATCATTATTCTTATTAATATTATCATCATTATTATCATTATCGTTGATGTTGTTGTTGTTGTTGTAACTATAGCTATTATTATCATTTTCATAATCCTTATCTTTATTATCATCATTTGTATCATTATTACCACAATTAATATCATCAATATCACTATCATTGTGGTTTTCTCGTTGCAATTGTTTCTGTCATTTTTGTTGATGTTATTTCTGCAGGTCTTCAAATAGATTAACTTCCTTACAGGCTATAAGTTTACCTTGATTACGTGTAACTTAATTTTCTGACATTACTATAAGTTGTGTTCTATGGGACAAAGAATTTAGACTAACAGAATTTGATAGGCCACTTACAAGAATTATTGTGAGAACGTAGTAATTTGCCCTGTAATTAATACCGATGTTATGTTCCTTATAAGACTTTCAGTCTCAAATAGAACCTTTTTTCAACATTTCGTTTAATTCTTGTTTCTCGTAAGTTATAATCACTGTTTGGTTCAAAGCATTTAGAATCTATTGGTAATATCTTTTACTTCGAAATCCAGTGTTTCTCTCGTATTTTTAATTCCAAGTTGTTGATATTTCATAGTATCCTTTTCTTGATGTCCTTTCTTTCATGTAAGAATAAAGTTCCTCTTTGTTTGTTACTGCTCTCGTCCTCGCGCGCTTTCTTTTATTCCCCTTTAGTTTGTACCAAACCACATTGTCTCGAGTTAGTCCCTCTTGTTTGGAACATGACAATGCACAAGATTAAAAGAGCATTGCGGTGTCCATTGCAATATCCAGCTGAAGCACTGTTTCCTTCCACTCGTTGCAAAATACTTACCACTGTGCACTGCCACTCCTGTACGCATTTTCCACTCTGCGGTCTCTACTCACTACTCTTGCACCGCTGTCCATTCTTCTGTTTTAGTATAATTTTCATCATTATTATTTTATTATTATTATTATTATTATTATATTATTATTATTATTATTATTATTATTATTATTATTATTATTATTATTATATTATTATTATTATTATTATTATTATTATTATTATTATTATTATTATTATTATTATCATTATTATTATTATTATCATTATTTTTTTATCGTTATCATTATTATTATTATTAACATTATTTATATTATTATTATTACATTATTAGAAATTAGTAATAATTATTAATATATTATTGTTATATTATTTTTTATTATTATTATTATTATTATTATTATTATTATTATTATTATTATCATTATCATTATTATTACTATTATTATTTATCATAATAATTATTATTATTATTATTATTTATTATTATTATTTATTATTTATTATTAATTATTATTATTATTATTTATTATTATCATTATCATTATTATTACTATTATTATTATCATTATCATTATTATTATCATTATTATTACTAACATTATTATTATTATTATTATTATTATTATTATTATTATTATTATTATTATTATTACCATTATTATTATTATTGTTATTATTATTATTATTATTATTATTATTATTATTATTATTATTATCATTATTATTATCATCATCATTACCATTATCATTAATACGTCTGTTATTGTTTATATCACCATCATCGCTATAATTGTTACCATTAATGTTGCTGTTGCCGTTACAATTATGATTTGTATTATCGTTTTAACAGATTTGTATCTGTGAGAGAGAGCGTCTAGCATGTATCCCACTATATACACGTTTATCTGCTTTTATGCTCTATAAGGCGATAAATAGTAAAGCAGTCCATCGGTATATGAATTTGTACCTTGCTTGACTTCCTTCCGGCTTGCTTTCGGACTACTCCTTGAGTTAGAGTCCGAGTGCAAACTCTGGGACGTCTCTTGAATAATGCAACCCTTGTCAAGTCGAAGTACCTCGCAAGGACACCCAAGGTCTTCGAAATTCGCCTGATCGTCTGCTCT
>NC_051422.1:31891357-31893857 GCF_015228065.2 Penaeus monodon | reverse complement strand
TGTTATGTTAGTGAGAGAAAACCTCTGATTTTAAGTGATAAGATCACAAAAAAAACAAAGGAACACGAGAATGATTATATAATTAGTTTAAGGTAAACATAAGATAAAAAAAAGTAAAAAATCACATATCAGCATTCCAGCATTCCGTCCCTAATAAAGACAACATATGTTTTAACCTATACATCAAAGCCTTGTGTAGATCAACTAATGTTTCATACGCTAACCATAACCATAAGCCACACGTATGAAACAAACACAACAGATAACGGATATGTTCTTCAAAGCGAGAACCATACATGATCCTTTCTAAGAATAATACTTACCCTAAGATTGATGCATGGTACAGAAATTTGCCAAGAGCTCATGGTATCCTCATTTTCAGAGATCCGTAATCCTCCAATAATTCCCGTTTATTTATTTATTTATCTACTTTTCATTTCAACATCATGGTGCTGTCCCTCCATCATTTCTGTTTAGTTTATCCTAACCTACTGTTTTTTTCTATTCTCCTAGTCTATCCTTTTTTACTACTATTATTCCCTGTATACTCTTCTATCCATGTCCATCCATTATTTTCCATCCTATTTTCCATTCCTCCAATCCTCTCTCTTTCAGTCTGCCTATATTAACCATCACCTATAAGTATCCTGCTCAAACATCATCCCCAATACGGTACACAACAAACGAACTCAAAATATAGTTCCAGTGAGCAAAATCTCTTAAATTAAGTCATCTGAAGCGACTCTCGCTAGAATTCCGAATAACTTCATCGTCCCAAGACTCAGTCATCCGAAGTATCTACGACCGACCTATAAACTAATTCCCTTTGCAGATAGTCATCAACTTTGCATAGCACACCCCGACACCGTCTTCCATTTACAGGCCATTTCGCTGTTTCAGTGTGAAGTCTTCGCAGCACAAAACGTTTTCGAATTAGCCTTTACGTTTTCTTTGTTCGCGTAAAGTAACTTAGTAACTGATACCCTTTATTTCAAAATTGATATGGATATATGTAGATAGATTGGTAGGTTGATCGGTTGATTGGTAGATAGACAGACAGATAGATAGATATTTAGAAAGAGAGACAGAGAGATATATAGATAGATATATAGATCGTTTGTTTCTCAAGAGAGAGAGGGGGGAGGGAGAAGGAAAGGGAGGGAGGGAGGGAGAGTGAGAGGGAGAGTGAGAGAGAGAGAGAGAGAGAGAGAGAGAGAGAGAGAGAGAGAGAGAGAGAGAGAGAGAGAGAGAGAGAGTCGATTTAGATATGGTGATGTGTTTCATGGTAAATATTTACCTTTGAAGTAGCTTATTATAGGCCGAGCTTGGAAAATGGGAAGCAGGCAGAACATTTCCAGCAACTCGAAAGCTTTCTTTACTTATTTCGTTCATATTTTATCTGAAATTCACTTCTTACGATATCGCCATCTTGTCAAGGGCTATTTAATTTTACTATACCAATCTGTACTATATGATGAGCTCAATGATCTCCCTTCCCGTTTAAACTGAACTATGTATTATTTTCTTAAAGCATGCAAAATATATCAGTATATTGTGCGATGGCTATTTTTAAAGTCTTATTAAAAGGTGTTATCTTAATAAATGGATTCTAGTCTTTAAGGTATAATCAAGCTCAATTTGTGAGGTGTTATTTTTAATTGATAATACTGTTTGGGGACTTTCCAACATTTCATATATTCCAGTAATATCGAAATTGTGTGTTTTTGTAAGCCTTGATATTGAAATGAGAATAAATGTTTTAGTTTTGTTACGTGTAGAAATTGTTTTATTGTATTTTGTGTTCATTTTGCTGTTAAAATTGTAACACACTAATGGAAAAAAAATTGGACACTTAAACCGAGCAGAAATTTTATTTTCAACTGCCACATATACGATTACTTTTCCTTTACTAAAAGCCCCTGTGTTCCATGACAAATAACTTGGTAGGGCCAGGATTCTGGTTCATTGAGGGCACTATATGTATTATATTCCTTTTGGGAGAATTGAATCTTGAAACAAGATACTCCACATTAGGCACAAAGTCTAAGAGTCTTACTCTACTTGCAAATGATGTACAGGACTTGGTAGGTTATCCTCTGTCTCTTGAGAAAGAGACAGATAGAAGGTGAAGAGGGTAGTGTGAAGGGGAAGAAGGAAATGGAAGGACGGAGGAGGGTGGAAGAGAGAAAGAGAGGAAAAGAGAGAGGGATGGAATGTAGTTTTAATCATCCATTGATTTCATTTACTTATCAAGTATTTTATTGTCGTTATCACTTTAATGCAATTAGCACCTAAATACTTTAAGATTTCTAAGCATACCTGTAATATACGACAGACTACACTGACATTGAGTGACCTGATCTACATGTGTACACAGATCCGGTTCATCACAGAAATCTCATTAAATAGGCCATCACATTTTGACTGTAACTCATTCATAAATATTCACTTCATCGTGTTAGCAAACCAAGAGACCATCAAACGAGAGTGAATGAACAGG
>NC_051422.1:31882610-31885110 GCF_015228065.2 Penaeus monodon | reverse complement strand
TTCCTGTACTTTCAAGTGTCATAATTAGCATGGTCACAGCCAATCCCTTTTACTATACTCTTTAAGTGTATTTCCTTTTCTTCCCTTGCAACTTGTGCCCATTTAGTTAAGTCTATTGTGTCCTTTCTCGCACCCTTACAGCCTGTTCTTGCTTCCCGTGCCTTGTAAGTGTATTGCCAGTGGTACTCCTAGTATCTGCTCCCTTACAGGCTGTCCCCTTTTGCTGCATATTGGAAGTGTGTCACATTCTCGCCCCATAAGCTTGTTCCTCTTCCCCGCACCGTGTAAGGCATTGCTAGTGGTGGCACTCCTAGCCCTTGCACCCTAACATTGTGTCCCTTTTCTCCGTACCTTGTAAGTGTATTGCCGGCGGTGGCACTCGAGGGTGGAGAGGGGATCGATGGCAGCTGCAGGCATAAGGAGTGCCAGTAACGCCGCCAGCATGGCCGTCGCCGTCAGGACCCGGACGCCGACGCTGCCTTCGACGCCGCCGCTGAGAATGCCGCCGCTGGTCCCTGTGCTGGCCACCATGGCACGCTGCGGGGAAAGGGCCAAAGGGTTAAGGCGCGCTTGTATTTGCATATACATATATACACAAAGATATAGGTAATTATATATAGAGAGAGAAAGGTAGATGGATAGATAGGCTGATAGATTGATAGACCAAGGCGCCAGCGTTGCCTTGACGCCACCGTCAGTCCGTGAGATGGCCGCTGTGGCAAGGGAGAACGAGTGGCTAACTGCATGGACACTTTTCGTGCTCTCTGAAATAAGTGTGTAAAATGGATTCCAAGCTCTAGGTTTACAGGATTCAGCTGTATAAAAGATCCATTTACAAACTAAATGTTGATTCGACTGATGCCCAAAATTGTTGCCGGAGAGAAATATGTGCATTCATATCTGCGTGTACATAGTCAGTAACATATTCGTTTTAACCATTGGTGCTATCCAGGTCATCTGAGACCGTTACTTGGTGAATAGCAAAGAGGTTTTCGTATTTCGAACTGTAGCTCATCCTCCTCTTGGCGCCCAATATTCAAACGATGATATTCTGCATATAAGGAATCGGTATAAGTGTGTGTGTGTGATCTTACTTATCTTGGCAAGAGTGCAAGCTGAACCTGTAGATCCAGCAGTTATACATGTATATATGCCAACATAAGAGCACGGGGAAGCAAAAAATGAGGAGATATATGAGCAACTGAATTATCTAATTCAGACATAAAAGGAAAATTATACTTTAATATAATGGGAGATTGGAACAGTGTCACTGGAGAAGAAAAAGATGGAACAGAATCAGGACCATTCGGACATTTCACCAGAAATGAGAGAGGAGAAAGGCTTGTTGAGTTCTGTCAGTTGAGGAAGATAGAATAGCTAACACTTTTTTGGGCATGAAAAAAGGCGCAGATGCATATGGAAAAGCCAAGAGACACTAGTAGATTCCAAATAGACTATATCCTGGTTTGACAAAGGTATAGGAACAGTGCCAAGAATGCTTGTAGTTTTCCAGGAGCAGATGCTCATCATAATTTAGTGTTACTAGACAGGTCGTCATCTTGAAGAAAGTCCGAAAGACCAGGAAAAGATTAATATGGAAAACTTGGAGACTATGGAAAAAATAAAGAGAGTAAAAAATGAAGAATGAAAGAGGAAAATAGGATTGACTTCAACTGAATACTCTGAAAGTGGCAGTTTTGGAAAGTGCAGAGACTGAAGTTGGAAACAAGAAAGGTATAGCAGCAAAGAAGCCATGGGTTTCTGAAAAGATGACAAGGAAAATGGACGAAAGGAGAAAAGGGGAAGAATATAGCAACTAAGGAGGGTAAAAAAAGTATAAAAGCTAAATAATGAAATTAGGCGGGAAACAGACAAGGCAGAAAGAAAATATATGAAGATCTGGAAGAGTTAGACAGAAAGGGTAGATCACATCTGTTGCATAAGTAAGACAGCTAACATAACAAAATAGGGAAGTAATAGTGTAAGGGCTACTAGGAATGAGAAAGGAAACCTTTTGGCAGACAAGGATGCCCATCATGGATCGATGGAAGCAATATATTAAAGTATTGTATGATTGTGAAAGAAACCTTTGAAAGAGATTTTCTAAATAGAGAGCGAAAAATGAGGCAGTTGATGACTGTAAAGGTCCAAAGCAATTAGATAGCGAAATTAAGGTAGCAATAAAGGATTTAAAGAATATAAAAAGTTGTAGGTGTAGATGGTATACCAGAGTTTTGAAAAAAAGAAAAAAAAAAAACATCAGAGCTAGTTGATATATGTAAGAGAATTTATGAAGGTGTCTGGCCAGCAGAATTCACAAAGGCAGTCATGATACCTATGGGGAATACAGAACCATCAGCCTAATTACGCATGCGTTAAAGATCTTACTTAGGGTACTGGATAAAAGACTAGAAAGAAAGTTTGGGATTACATGAGCAAAACACAGTTTGGTTTTTAGAGAGGATGTGGTGTCAGAGATGCAATTGGAGTCATGCGTATG
>NC_051422.1:31875110-31877610 GCF_015228065.2 Penaeus monodon | reverse complement strand
ATAAAATAACATAAAATATAAAACTTTCCCATACAGTATCGATAGTAATATCTTCTCAGCTTCGCTAAAGACCGTAATTTTCGAAGCAATTTTTTCTTCCGTCCCTTAGCATGGTGCACGGAAGAACCATTATCATCATATTCCTCTCTCTCTCTCTCTCTCTCTCTCTCTCTATCTATCTATCTATCTATCTATCTATCTCTCTCTCTCTCTCTCTCTCTCTCTCTCTCTCTCTCTCTCTCTCTCTCTCTCTCTATCTATCTATCTCTCTTTCTCTCTTTCTCTCTCTCTCTCTCTCTCTTTTTCTCTCTCTTTCTCTCTATCTCGTGTGTGTGTGTGTGTGTGTGTGTGTGTGTGTGTGTGTGTGTGTATGTGTGTGTGTGTGTGTGTGTGTGTGTGTGTGTGTGTGTGTATGTGTGTGTGTGTGTGTGTGTGTGTGTGTGTGTGTGTGTGTGTGTGTGTGTGTGTGTGTGTGTGTGTGTATGTGTGTGTGTGTGTTTGTGTGCTGTATGTGTGTGTGTGTGTGTGTGTGTGTGTGTGTGTGTGTGTGTGTGTGTGTGTGTGTGTGTGTTTGTGTGCGTGTATGTGTGTGTGGTGGCCTGTATTGTGTGCCGGTTTATTGACACTGGGGATTAACGCATCTTCCATTTGTGAAGATCACGTACTGTTTGCGGTTAATGATATAATCTTTTTATTGTAACCCAGTTCTCCAGATTCCAGCGATATATTAGATCAGATCTTCAATTAATTTTCCATTAACTGATGTATTATGCTAGCACTTAGCTTTCAGTTATTACTGTTATGAAAAAAGTGTGATTTAAGCAACAACAAAGAAAGTTAGGAATGTTACTGATATGTTATCTAGAACTCGTGATTAGATGCCATAGAAGAAAGGTTGGTCTGAGAGCACCCAAATGGTTAGTTATTGCCTCGCTGTGTTGTTTGTCAAAACACGAGATTCAACAGCTGAGCTGAACTTCTTGCAAGTATTAGCCCGGAAGCCTTGTTTGCAGGGTTTTTTTCATTATTATTGCCATACGACTAGCTAAGTATCTGTTCTCATGGTGGGTTGCTCATCACCCAGTTATCGGATTAGCTTTATTTCTTAATGAACTCTTTAGTTTATCGCCAGCATAGTCAAGAAGAACAAGGGCTGAATTCTCTAGCAATTTTGGTCCACAGATAAGTAGGTTGTTTCGTTTGTGTGGGTCATAATCGGATATTCTCGATATAACGTTAAATATAGAAATAGTGTCCAGGCCTGAAGTATCAAGTATCCTCAGTTCATGACTATATTAGAGTATTTTTTCATCTTCATGTCTCTCTTTGATTTCATAAGTATGCGGGATATCAAATTTTCTTTTTTTCTGGTATGAATTTTAAGATTTAGTGTAATTACCTGATATCCGGTTAAAATTTAGTGTGAAGCGGGATTTCCCTACTATTTAAGCCATGATCCCCTCCCTTTCTTTTCTTTTGCTAATAACAGTAAGGCCTGATTAAGGGTTGGATCTTTCACTATGTTCAAATGGCTTTCCTAGCCAATGTCTGTATAGACCTTGCTCCTTGCCTTCGCTTTAATTACTTTATGGTCCTACTGACTTTACTGGAAACTGTTTATATACCAGTTATTATCTGCTTGTAGCTGGAACTCCACGGAACCGGAATCTGTTTACTTGGACTTGATGTCAAGTGCGCTGGAGAATCTAATGCTTTATTCACGTGCAAGGCAGATGTCACCAGTTTAAACAAAATGCTAGACAGTTCATGAATATTCTAATTTTCAAGATACGAAGTTGTAGGAATCTCTCTTAATTAAGAAAACGCCAAATCTTAACTCGAAAATTGCCCAGTAAAGTATGAACAATCTCTTCGATAGTTCTCCAGGATTTATTTGGTCTCGCCGCCTTTTCCGTTCTATTATTCGGTTCTTTTTGCTATAGACTTTTTTGTTTGATATTCGTTCTTCTACAGATTTGCTACAAGTAACGTTTCGGTTTCCCGTTAGATGAGGGATATGATTAGACTCAAAAGCCCATGTTTCTCATTATTATTGTTGGTGAGTCTCAGTTCAACCAAGACGCTCTTTTTTGCGGAAGCCCATTACGTTTTGCTGTTGTTGGGTTGGGTTTTATAATCTCGTGAAGAATCGCTTTCTAAGGAAACTTACTTAAAACTCATATATCTATTCATCCTCCTTTTATATCTCCTTATCTCAGCCAGGAGGTATGGGGAATTGGGGTTATGGACAATCTCTTTTAATAATATTTAATCTTTAGGTCAATCTAAGCATATAACATGCCATGCTTGAACATAAAACGAAAATTAGAAGTTAAATATTTCCAAGGCAATGTTGAAAATGCCTCATTTCATGACATGAAAAAAGTAAAAATAAAAATTAAATATATATATATATATATATATATATATATATATATATATATATATATATATATATATATATATATATATATACAATACACAAAGAAAAATATGATAA
>NC_051422.1:31849967-31867510 GCF_015228065.2 Penaeus monodon | reverse complement strand
TCCCCCTACTCCTCAACTTCCCAATCTCCCGGTCAAATCCCTTTTCCATTCTGAATCCAAATACTCCAATATCCTCAACCCCCCTATGCCTCTCCCTATTCCTCGCCTTTCCTATCGTACAAGACATTCCGAACGTTCCTCCCATCTTCGCCTGACTCATCCCTTTCCCATCTCTACAACCTCTACTCCTCAGATGCCTATCTTCCCCTCACCTCCTCTTAAAAAAAATTCTCAGTGCTCCCCACCCAAATCCCCTCCAGAAACCCCTGTGGACATCAGAAGCTCAAGAGGAAGTTCTCTCTCTCAACCATCCTCCAAAATTTCCGACCCCATTCCGAAGACATTCAAAGTGGCCGTCGACATCCCGCTTCCTCCTCATATTCCCCCTCCCTCTTCCCCCTACATCCTCCCAACATACCCTATCCTCTCCTCCATCTACACCCAAACCCCTCATTCCCTACTATCCCTACCACTCCCTCCAAGATACACATCTGAATCCCTTTTGTCCTTCCCCGGATCCGACTTTCCCTGATGAACTACCTAATACAACACCTTCACCTCCTTCCCCTGATCCCACCTTCCCTGATGACCCTCCTAATACTACACCTTCACCTTCTTCCTCTAATCCCTACCTCAACCCCAAGATACGTGTCCTCCTACTTCTCAGACATCCACCTCTACACTTATCACCCGTTGATTGATCCACAATGGCTCTTCTACAGTGGGACATTCGAGGTTTTGATTATCACAGATCTGGCCTCCGTCACCTCATATCTTCCTATAACCCAACCATTATCTGTCTCCATTACCGATTCCAAATTATCATTCTAAATAATCCACTCTCTCTCTTCCTTCTGTCTTATGTATACTCATCCATTATACGAACATTTCTTCACTGTTGGATCACAGTTGTCTCAGTTTACTTTTCTCCTTCTCTTCCCATTGACTTTAATGCCTTCGAAACATTACTTTCTCAACTTCATCCACCATTCCTTATAGTCGGTGATTTCAACTGTCGCCACACTCTTCGGGGTGACTACCACTACTTCCCGAGGCCGTTCTCTAGAATGTTTTCCTTCTGACACTGACCACCTTCCATATAGTAATCACTCCCCTATTATCTCTCTTACTTCCTATGTCCTGCTTCCCAAGTCTCCACGATGATGCTTCGATAGAGCAGACTGACGTACTTTTACCTCTCTCTCTCTATTCTCCCTCCCCCCCCATCTTCCTTGTCTTCCACATCAGACATGCTTTCTTATTTCACACTCACTATCCTGTTTGCTGCCTTCACAGCCATTCCCCGAACTTCCTGACCATACACATTTAAATGTATTCTACGATGAAACACTGAATGCTCCAAAGCGCTTCGATTGAAGCGTGCGGCATGTTGTAGTTATCGCTACAGGCGAATTACTCTTAGCCAAACATCAGCCTTTATAGATTTAAAAGAGCACCAGCTCAGCTACGTCACACGCTCCAAATCTCAATTAAAAGCAGCTGGCAAAATTACGTCACCACAGTTACTTCCTCTACACCTATTTCTACAGTAAAGGTTCATTTCTGAACCTTTAAAAGTTGCCAATGAACTTGCTGCATATTTCATTGTATGCGATCCTCTTCTCGTTAGAACGCATGTCTTCCTTCCATTCGCCATCCTTCGCAATTTTCATCGACTCCAAAAACTCATTATCTTTTATGCAATCTCTTCAGCCAATCAAACCCTCTTGTCCGCAAAATTCGGGACCAACCATTTCATTTAACTATACAACACAAAACTGTCAGTTTTTGCTGGATTCCCAGCCACATTGGAATCCCCGGCAATGAACAGGCAGATACACTAGCACACTCCGCCGCCTTGTCCACATCCCACCAACCCAGATTTTCACATATACTATCCTCTAACTACTACCTTCACTTCAAAACTCTCCTCTCCACCCACTGGCAGTCTTTCTGGTCTAGCTTTGCCGCTAATAAACGCAACATAAAACCTTCCATCTCCCCTTGGTCAGTACCATTCCATAAGGACAGACGCTGCTCTTGCTCGTTTATGCATTGGATACACTCGCGTCACGTATTCCTGTTTCATGTCACAATCTGATCCACCTCTATGTAATGTTCCTCTTTCAGTCCCGCATATTCTACTATCCTGTTCCCACTTTACAGCAACCCGCGCCTCTGCTTTTCTGAATCATTCTCACTTCCCCAACCCTCCAACCTATTGGGCATCCTTTCAGAATCCCCTACCTTTTCCTTAGACAACTTATTCTCCCTTCTCATACGCATAAATATCCTCCATTTGACCTAATTGTCCTAACTTTACCCTATTCATTACCTCATTCCCAACCCTTTTCGCTACAATACTTTACCAGAGTGCACATTTATTTGTTTTACCTATTAACAATTAACATACCTTGAACCTGAGCATAATGACTAATTTTGCATGTTTTTTTTTCCTTTCCTTTTCCTTCTGTTCTTCACCCCTCTTCTGTTTACACTTATCCCAATCCTTCACTCATTTTTACCCATTTTCGTCACAATACTTTGTCATAAGTCTGTGTGACCTTGATGTCTAGCACAGTTGTTTGAACATTCTGGAAATCCACAAACATCAGCTTGTAAAAAAGAAAAGAAAAGAAAAACATTGCATATGATAGTATTTATTATCACTGTAACTGGCATATTAACACCAGGAAGGCCTCTGAGCACCCCTCAGACGACCCCACTGACTGAATCAGGAGCACCAGCTGAACCATCCGAAACAGCTGGTGCCTCCACGAGCAAGCCCCAAAACCGAAAGGGCGGACCGAAACGGCCGAGGCCGGAGACTGACTCTGATGGCGAGTCTGGACCCCCAAGGCATTTCCCGCAATTTAAGGTCCCCGTTAAACCCGAAGGCTTCGACAATGCCTACCAAATGGTAAGGGCATTGGAGAGCCAGCGCAAAATCCGGCTGTCGATCCGGGTTGCGCGAGATCAGGGCATGATCATCGTGCCCAAAGATCAAGCCACCCTTTGTTTCCTGCAGGAGACAAAGGAGCTAAAAGATGTGAGGAAAGTGAGCCTCTCGCCACTGAATCCCGAGGAAAAGAGGGTCAAGATGGTGCTACTTGGCTTCTCAGTCTCATACGATGTGGAGGTAATCGCATCACACCCACAGGTCGTGGAGGCGTCCCGATTGTCGAAGAGGAAGACTCCAACCAGGCAAGTCCTGGTGACCATGAAAGGTAGCCCAAGCTCTACCCTTGATCTGGGTAACTGGGGTACCTACCACTTACGTACGTATGTGCCTGAACCACTGCGGTGTTTCAAGTGCCAGAAGTACGGACACCACCAGGCTAACTGCACAGCCAAGCCAAAATGTGGTGTCTGTAGCAAGGCACACAACACCGAGGTGTGCATTAAGGCATACAAAGAAGAAAAGAAGGACACAACAGCCAAATGTCCTAACTGTGCCAAGAGGCATCACGCCTGGAGCCTGGCTTGCTCTGTCAGGAAAGAGGCGGCCCTCAAACGGCAAGAGGTTGCTAAGAAGCGACCAGACTTTGTTCCTGCCCCCCCCAGGCACCTACGTCTGGGGGAGGAACAAAAGCGAAAAGGCTTCCCGACCTCCTAAGAGGAAGGAAGCTGCCCCCCAGCCGAAACCGGAGATCTCCGACAAACAGGAGTTCCCCCAAGTAAAACAAGTGCAGAGGAACCACAGGAAGAAAGGTTCCAACAGCACCACAAGATCCTCCCCAGATCCAGAAGACATGCTCTTCGATGAGGGGGACATGTCAATCCTGATCACTACTGTAGTCACAGCAGTGGCAACATCCTTGTCCGGGACCAAGGAAGAGGCGGAGAAGGCAGTCGAGATCGCCATGACGACATTGAAACAGACTGTCGCAAGCGTAAAGGGAAGGAAGATGGAGAGGGCCAAAACAGCCCAATCCTCTCCCTCACCCCAGGTCGAGACTCCCCTCCCCACTTCAACCCAGGCCATGCCCTCACAGGCAGAGCCTAGCCAGGCTGATTCAGTGCCAGAAACTGAATCAGAACAAGCTGACCCTGCCCAGGCAAGGCCAGCCAATGCACAGAAACAGCCTGGCCAGAGAAAAAGCCAAACACTTCAAGTCAGAGCTACCAAAGGCTCTCCACCCCCCAGTGGACCCAGGGATAGCCTGACAGCCGAAGGAGACCCCTCAAGCAGTGAGGATCTCACAATGGAGTTGTCAGACTCCGACTGTCAATCCGAATACGACGATGTCTCTGATGTAACTATCAATTAGTAACATCATGGCACGCAATCTAAGTATTCTGCAGTGGAACATCTGTGGCTTCTCCTCAAGGAGTGCCATCCTCCACGCAATAGTGCGATCAAGGAGCATTGACATCGTCATGCTCCAGGAGACATTATCAGCGGAACCTGTTCACTTCTCCGGGTATCACGTCTACGTGCTGTCACGTTCCGATGGCAAAAGAGGCCTGATGACCCTGGTCAAAGCAACAATTCCCTGCTCCGCAATAGCCAATGCACCGCACTGTGGAGATGTTGAATCTCTTGCCGTCGAGATTCAGCTGGCCGGGGGGCCCCTGAAATTGTAGAATATGTACAGCCGGCCACACTGTAGTAGCTTAGACATCAGCCAGGTATGTGCTTCCGCAGCACACGACCGAGTGATCATAGGGGGAGACTTCAATGCACACCACCCCATCCTGGCTCCCTGCAGGGCACCGGATGCGGCTGGCCGTCACATAGCCAACGTGCTTGAGACATTCCCCGAGATCGCTCTCCTCAACAGCCAGGAGCCAACGCATGTGAGAGGAGGGGTCCTAGACCTCACCCTGGCCACTGCGACTCTGGTGGAGAGGATTGGCTGGCGTGTCGATGAGACCATCATTAGTGACCATTATGGCACTATAACAACCCTCATGGATAGTGGCCCAGCCGAAATACCACGACCGAATCCAAGATGGAAAACAGACAAGGCCAACTGGCAGGCGTTCCAGAGCGCCTTGGCCCGCTGTCTGAGAAGCAATGAACCCACACAAAGCGAAAATGTGGAAGTGCTACAAACCAGACTTGTAAATGCCATTGATGAGGCAGCCTCACTGACCATACCCAAAACTCGGCCTGGGTCTAGGAGTCACAAGGACGCCTGGTACTTCAATGACGAGATTAGGGAGGTCAACCACAGGGTAAATATGTGCCGAAAACATTTCCGAAGGCAAAGAACCCCCGACAACCTAGCCCTCCTAAAGGAGGCTGTCAGGGATGCCAAGGAAACTGCCAGCAGAGTCAGGCAGGAAAAGTGGCTGGAATGGTGTGAGTCCTTCGATCACCATACCACCCTCTCAGAGCTATGGCAACGGGTCAAGTGAGCCACCAGCCGCTCAGCCCCGAGATGCACGCACCACGACCCCCAGTCAGAGGCCAACAGACTGGCGCACGAGTTCTCTGCGAGAACGAGTACCGACAGCCTGCCAGCCGAACTGAGGGCAAGACAAGAACGCCTACAATCAGACAGACTTGCTCACATCAGAGAAAAGGCAGCCGAACCCGATAACTCAGATGTTATCTTTTCTCTGAGGGAACTAAGAGATGCATATAAAGCCAGTTGCAACACAGCCCCGGGCGCTGACGGGATTTCGTACCCCATCATTTCCCACCTGGGACTGGTAGGTGAGCTTGCATTCCTGCAACTCATTAACAAGTCCTGGGAAACTTCCATTCTACCCCAGAGTTGGAAGAGGGCTACCATAGTTCCCATCCCTAAACCAAAGGAGCCGGGGAAGTACCGCCCCATCTCTCTCCTCAGCTGTCTGGCCAAGACTGTCGAGAGGATGGTACTGAACCGGCTCCGGTGGAAAATGGGACCCCCACACGAACACCTCCACGGGTTCACCAGGGGGATGAGCACAGCGCACAGCATAGCCACGCTCTTGAGCACAATAAACACGGGCACATCTGTGGTAGTATTCCTTGACCTGGAGAAGACTTTCGAATTGGCAAGTCCTCTTGCCATTCAGGAGAGCCTGATCCAAAAAGGAATCAGAGGTAAGCTCTTGGCTACCTCTACCTTGGGGTAAGGATAGACCGGACTCTCTCCTTCCGCAAGGAGGTCCAGCACCTGCTTGACCGAACAAAGGCAAGATTGTCTGTCATGAGAGCAATGAGTGGAAGACACAGAGTACTAAGATCATTCTATGTACATGCTGTCAGGCTCATTGTAGACTATGCCTCCCTCGCTCTGATTGGCATTAAGAGAAAATTCAAAGACCGACTGGAGACAGTCCAAAACGAAGCCGCGAGGGTCATTCTGGGTGCCCCAAGGTGGGCGAAGGTCCTCAACCTCCTAGTGGAGACAAACCTTCTCCCCTTGGCCTCACGAATTGATCTAACGGCAGCACAATTCTTATCAAAGGTCATCCAGGCTCCCAGGAACACAAGCCTAAGACATAAAATAGTCAGACGCCTAGAACAGGATAACGAGCTGTTTGCAAACAACTCCTGGCTGTCTCACACAGCCAGGGTGTTAATACGCCATCAGCTCAAAGAACCGCTACTGGCCAAGGGCATGGACTCCCCTCACCCTGACTTTGTCGAAGCTCCGCCGTGGGCATAAATCTCGATAGAGTTCTCGGTCATGAGACTGGCAAGCAAAAAGAACGAATATTGTACGCCTAGCCTAAAGGCAGAAACCCAGAGGGTCATTGCAACCATCACCCCTCCGGGAAGCAGAACATATTACACGGATGGATCGGTCGATCCCTTGACCCACACTGCAGGCGCCGGCTTCGCAGCAAGGGATGCCACAAAATCCATGAGGGTAACAGACAAGGCCTCCTCGCTACAGGCAGAGGCAGTTGCTATCATGGGAGCACTGAGCCACGCGTCCGTGAGGGAAGGACACGTGGTCATACACACAGACTCCAAAGGAGCAGTCGATTGTCTTCAGCAGCGCTCACCCACTGACAATATCTACCTTCTGACTACCATCCTCACACTGGCACAGAGGATTCTTGCACAGGGTAGAAGAATCATCATAAACTGGGTTCCCAGCCACATAGGGATCAGAGGTAATGAGCTTGCTGACAGATTAGCCGAAATCGGCAGGGGTATGCCCCCTAATCCCATGATAATACATCAGAGCCGAAAATTACTTAGGAGGAAGTGTAAGGTGACGGCCAACTTCTTCCTCCTGCAGCTTCACAGAGAGGAAACGAGATCCTCCCCCTCGGCCAGCTGGTACTCAGATGCCGAAGTCATTCTGCACAGAATGCGCCTAGGTTACCACTGTGTATGGCAGATTATACAAACAATAGAACGTGAAGAGAGGTGTTGCATGCATTGCGGCGAGCCGAACGCCATAATTACTTAGAGAATTGCGTGCACACGCAATTCCTAAGACAAAGCCCGCAGAACACAGCCGTCGTGCTGGTAAAGAGATTATGCGAGATGCTTACACCACAGCTACAGGAGCGCCTGCTGGCAATCCCACCGCCACGGTAAGCACCGAGTGTCAGACAAACAAATGAGACTGACACAGGCCGGGCCATAAGTGAAAGGCCCGGGCGAAGCCAGAACTTCGCAAATCTCAAGCAAGCAAGCAGCAAGCAAGACTTCTTGTGTGTTTGCCTACAAACCACAAAATCATGATTTACATACAAACATATATATATATATATACATATACATTTTTTTTTAACGGTAGGTTCATGTTTGAGCCGCCGTGGTCACAGCATGATACTTAATTGTAGTTTTCATGTGATGCTCTTGGAGTGAGTACGTGGTAGGGTCCCCAGTTCCTTTCCACGGAGAGTGCCGGTGTTACCTTTTAGGTAATCATTCTCTCGATTTATCCGGGCTTGGGACCAGCACTGACTTGGGCTGACTTGGCCACCCAGTGGCTAGGTAGGCAATCGAGGTGAAGTTCCTTGCCCCATGGAACAACGCTCCGGCCGGTGAATCGAATTCTCGAACGCAGATTGCCGTCGTGCCAGGCTATATATGTACATATATGTGTATGTATGTATATATGTATATATATATATAATAATTTATAATATAATATTTATAAATAAAAATATATAATATATATATATATATATATATATATATGTATATATATATTATATCGATAAAATATATAATATATATAGTAATATATATGATATACTGTAATGTATTATGTATATATGTTTGTAGTACATACACACACACACACACACAACACACACACACACACACCACACAACACACACAACACACACATACACACACACAAACACAAAACAACCAACACACACACCACACACACACACACACCCACACACACACACACACACACACACACACACATATATATATATATATATTATATATAATATATATATATATATATATATATATATATATAATATATATATATATTATATATGCATATGTGTATATATGCATGTTATATGCATTATAATTACATACATGCATACCTAATACTCATAAGTATATACATATCATATATCATAGTCGATTATATATAGATATATATCTATATTATAAGTATTATTATTATATTATAATATATATATAATATGTGTCGTGTGTGGTGTGTGTGTGGTGGGTGTGTGCGGTGTGTGTGCCGTGTTGGGTGTGGTGGAGGATGTGTGTTGTGTTGTATGTGGTGTGTGTGTGGTTGTGTGGTTGTGTGTGTGTCGTGTAGTGTGTGTTGTGTGTGTTGTGTGTGTGTGTGTGTGTGTGTTGTGTGTGTGTGTGTGTGTGTGTGTGTGTGTGTGTTGTGTGTGTGTGTGGTGTGTGTATGTACATACAAACCTATATATACATATATACATCGATACATATATATATATATATATATTAATTATATATTATATATATATATATTATATACATGATATAAATATATTATATATATATATTATTTATATATTTTATATATCTTACTATAATTTTATATATATATATATATATATATACATAATACATACATACACATATGTACATATTAGCCTGCACGACGGCAATCTGCGTTCGAGAATTCGCTTCAACGGCCGGAGCTTGTCATGGGGCAAGGAACTTCACCTCGATGCCTACCTAGCAATGGGTGGCCAAGTCAGCCCAAGCAGTGTGGTCCCAAGCCCGGATAATCAGAGAATGATTACCTAAAGGTAAACACCGTCTTTTCTCCGTGGAAAGGAACTGGGGACCTACCACGACTCACTCCAAGGGGCATCACATGAAAACTACAATTAAGTATCATGCTGTGACCACGGCGGCTCAATGACCTACCGTTAAAAAAAAATGTATATGTTATATATATATATGTTGTATGTAAATCATGATTTTGTGGTTTGTAGGCAAACAACAGAAGTCTTGCTCTGTTCTTGCTTGCTGAGATTTGCGAAGTTCTGGCTTCGCCGGGCCTTCACTTATGGCCCGGCCTGTGTGTCTCATTTGTTTGTTGACACTCGGTGCTTACCGTGGCGGGGATTGCCAGCAGGCGCTCCGTAGCTGTGGTTTTAAGGGATCTCGCATAATCTCTTTACCA
This sequence comes from Penaeus monodon, assembly GCF_015228065.2. Taxonomy (NCBI): domain Eukaryota; kingdom Metazoa; phylum Arthropoda; class Malacostraca; order Decapoda; family Penaeidae; genus Penaeus; species Penaeus monodon. The sequence continues at coordinate 31,857,959 of NC_051422.1, read as the reverse complement.
GCACGACGGCTGTGTTCTGCGGCTTTGTTTAGGAATGCGTGTGCACGCAATTCTCTAAGTAATTATGGCGTTCGGCTCGCCCCAATGCAGCAACACCTCTCTTCACGTTCTATTGTTTGTATAATCTGCCATACACAGTGGTAACCTAGGGCATTCTGTGCAGAATGACTTCGGCATCTGAGTACCAGCTGGCCGAGGGGAGGATCTCGTTTCCTTCTGTGAAGTGCAGGAGGAAGAAGTTGGCCGCACCTACACTTCCTCCTAAGTAATTTCGGCTCTGATGTATTATCATGGATTAGGGGGCAAAACCCCTGCCGATTTCGGCTAATCTGTCAGCAAGCTCATTACCCTGATCCCATGGCTGGGAACCCAGTTTATGAGATCTTCTACCCTGTGCGAATCCTCTGTGCCAGTGTGAGGATGGTAAGTCAGAAGGTAGATATTGTCAGTGGGTGAGCGCTGCTGAAGACAATCGACTGCCCTTTGATCTGTGTGTATGCCAGGTCCTTCCTCACGGACGCGTGGTCAGTGACCCGATAGCAACTGCCTTGCCTGTAGCGAGGAGGCCCCTGTCTGTTACCCTCATGGATTTTGTGGATCCCTTGTGCGAAGCCGGCGCCTGCAGTTGGGTCAAGGACGACGATCATCCGTGTATATGTTCGCTTCCCGGAGGGGTGATGGTTGCAATGACCTCTGGGTTTCTGCCTTAGGCAGGCGTACCCATATTCGTTCTTTTTGCTTGCCAGTCTCATGACGAGAACTCTATCGAGATTTATGCCACGGCGAGCTTCGCAAAGTCAGGGTGAGGGGAGTCCATCCCTTGGCCGTACGGTTCTTGAGCTGATGGCGTATTAACACCCTGGCTGTGTAGACAGCCAGGAGTTGTTTGCAAACAGCTCGTTACCTGTTAGGCGTCGACTATTTTATGTCTAGGGTTGTGTCCTGGGAGCTGATGACCTTTGATAAGAATTGTGCTGCGTTAGATCAATTCGTGAGGCCAGGGGAGAAGGTTGTCTCCACATGGAGGTTGGGACCTTCGCCCACCTTGGGGCACCCAGAATGACCCTCGCGGCTTGTTTGGACTGTCTCCGTCGGTCTTTGAATTTTCTTATGCCAATCAGAGCGAGGGAGGCATAGTTACATGAGCCTGACGCATGTACATAGAAGATTTAGTACTCTGTGTCTTCCACTCATTGCCTCATGCAGACCTCTGCCTTTGTCGGTCAAGCAGGTGCGGACCTCCTTGCGGAAGGAGAGAGTCCGGTCTATCCTTACCCCAAGGTAGAGGGAGCAAGGTTACTCTGATTCCTTTTGGATCAGGCTCTCCGAATGGCCCAAGAGGACTTCCATTCGAAAGTCTTCTCCAGGTCAAGGAATACTACCACAGAGTGCCTTTTATGTGCTCAAGAGCGTGGCTATGCTGTGCGCTGTGCTCATCCCTGGTGAACCCGTGGAGGTGTTCGTGTGGGGGTCCCATTTTACACCGGAGCCGGTTCAGTACCATCCTCTCGACAGTCTTTGCCCGACAGCTGAGAGAGAGAGGGGCGGCTACCTTTCCCCGGCTCCTTGGTTTAGGGATGGGCATGGTAGCCCTCTTCCAACCTGGTAGAATGGAAGTTTCCCAGACTTGTTAATGAGTTGCAGGAATGCAAGCTCACCTACCAGCCAGGTGGGAAATGATGGGGTACGAAACCGTCAGCGCCCCGGGCTGTGTTGCAACTGGCTTATATGCATCCTTGTTTCCTCAGAGAAAGATAACTCGAGTTATCGGTTGGCGCCTTTTCTCGATGGAGCAAGTCTGTCTGATTGTAGGCGTTTTGTTTGCCCTCAGTTCGGCTGGCAGGCTGTCGGTACTCGTTCTCGCAGAGAACCTCGTGCGCCAGTCTGTTTGCCTCGACTGGGGGTGTGGTGCGTTGCATCTCGGGCTGAGCGGCTGGTGGCTCACTTGACCCGTTGCCATAGCTCTGAGAGGGTGGAGGTGATCGAAGGCTCACACCATTCCAGCCACTTTTGCCTGACTCTGCTGGCAGTTCCTTGGCATCCCTGACACCTCCTTAGGAGGGCTAGGTTGTCGGGGGTTCTTTGCTTCGGAAGTTTTCGGCACATATTTACCCGTGGTTTACCTCCTAATCTCGTCATTGAAGTACCAGGCGTCTGGACTCCTAGACCAGCCCAGTTTGGTATGGTCAGTGAGGCTGCTCATCAATGGCATTTACAAGTCTGGTTTGTAGACTCCACATTTTCGCTTTGGTGGGGCATTGCTTCTCAGACAGCGGCCAAGGGCTTTTGGAACAGCCTGCCAGTGCCCTGCTGTTTTCATCTTGGATTGGGCGTGGTATTCGGGGGGCCACATCATGGGGTTGTTATAGTACCATAATGGTCATAATGATTGTCTCATCGACACGCCAGCCATCCTTTCACAGAGTCGCAGTGGCCAGGGTGAGGTTAGGACCCTCCTCTCACTGCGTGGCTCATGGCTGTTGAGGAGAGCGATCCGGGGAATGTCTCAAGCACGTTGGTATGTGACGGCCAGCCGATCGGTCCCTGCAGGGAGCCAGGATGGGGTGTGTGCATTGAAGTCTCCCTATGATCAATCGGTCGTGTGCTGCGGGAGCCATACCTGGCTGATGTCTAAGCTACTACATTGGCGGCTGACATATTCTACAATTCGGGGCCCCGGGCGCTGAATCTCGACGGCAAGAGATCAACATCTCACAGTGCGGTCATTGGCTATTGGGAGCAGGGAATTGTTGCTTAGACCAGGGTCATCAGGCCTCTTTTGCCAGCGGAAGTGGGCAGCACGTAGAGTGATACCGGAGAACTGTGAACAGGTTCCGCTGATAATGTCTCCTGGCATGACGATGTCAATGCTCCTTGATCGCACTATTGCGGGAGGATGGCACTCCTTGAGGAGAAGCACAGATGCTCACTGCAGATACTAATTTTGTTCCATGATGTTACTAATGATATTACATCAGAGACATCGTGTATTCGGATTGACTCGGAGTCGACAACTCCTTGTGAGATCTCATGCTTAGGGGTCTCCTTCGGCGCCAGGGCTACTCCGGGTCCTGGGGGTGAGAGCCGTTGGTAGCTTGACTTGAGTGTTTGGCTTTTTCTCTCCAGGCGTTTCTGTGCATTGGCTGGCCTTGCTGGCAGGGTCGCTGTTTCTGATTCGTTCTGGCACTGAATCAGCCTGGCTAGGCTCTTTCCTGTGAGGGCAGGCCTGGTTGAAGTGGGGAGGGGAGTCTCGACCTGGGTGAGGGAGGGATGAGCTGTTTTGGCCCTCTCCATCTTCCTTCCCTTACGCTTGCGACAGTCTGTTTCAATGTCGTCATGGCGTCTCGACGCCTTCTCTGCCTCTTCTTGGTCCGGACAAAGATGTTGCCACTGCTGTGACTACAGTAGTGTCAGGATTGACAGGTCCCCTCTCGAAAAGCATGTTTTTCTGGACTGGGGAGGATCGTGGTGCGCTGGAACCTTTCTTCCTGTGGTTCCTCAGCACTTGTTTTACTTGGGGGGAAAATCCTGTTTGTCGGAGATCTCGGTTTCGGGTGGGGGGCAGCTTCCTTCCCTTAGGATGGTCGGAAGCCTTTTCGCTTTTGTTCCTCCCCAGACGTAGGTGCCTGGGGGGGGCAGGAACAAGTCTGGTCGCTTTTAGCAACTCTTTGGCGTTTGAGGGCCTCTTTCCTGCAGAGCAAGCAGCTCCAGGCGTGATGCTCTGGCACAGTTAGGACATTGGCTGTTGTGTCCTTCTTTCTTCTTTGTATGCCTTAATGCACACCTCGGTGTTGTGTGCCTTGCTACAGACACACATTTTGGCTTGGCTGTGCAGTTAGCCTGGTGGTGTCCGTACTTCTGGCACTTGAAACACCGCAGTGATTCAGGACATACGTACGTAAGTGGTAGGTACCCCAGTTACCCAGATCAAGGGTAGAGCTTGGGCTACCTTTCATGGTCACCAGGACTTGCCTGGTTGGAGTCTTCCTCTTCGACAATCGGGACGCCTCCACGACCTGTGGGTGTGATGCGATTACCTCCACATCGTATGAGACTGAGAAGCCAAGTAGCACCATCTTGACCCTCTTTTCCTCGGGATTCAGTGGCGAGAGGCTCACTTTCCTCACATCTTTTAGCTCCTTTGTCTCCTGCAGGAAACAAAGGGTGGCTTGATCTTTGGGCACGATGATCATGCCCTGATCTCGCGCAACCCGGATCGACAGCCGGATTTTGCGCTGGCTCTCCAATGCCCTTACCATTTGGTAGGCATTGTCGAAGCCTTCGGGTTTAACGGGGACCTTAAATTGCGGGAAATGCCTTGGGGGTCCAGACTCGCCATCAGAGTCAGTCTCCGGCCTCGGCCGTTTCGGTCCGCCCTTTCGGTTTTGGGGCTTGCTCGTGGAGGCACCAGCTGTTTCGGATGGTTCAGCTGGTGCTCCTGATTCAGTCAGTGGGGTCGTCTGAGGGGTGCTCAGAGGCCTTCCTGGTGTTAATATGCCAGTTACAGTGATAATAAATACTATCATATGCAATGTTTTTCTTTTCTTTTCTTTTTTACAAGCTGATGTTTGTGGATTTCCAGAATGTTCAAACAACTGTGCTAGACATCAAGGTCACACAGACTTATGACAAAGTATTGTGACGAAAATGGGTAAAAATGAGTGAAGGATTGGGATAAGTGTAAACAGAAGAGGGGTGAAGAACAGAAGGAAAAGGAAAGGAAAAAAAAACATGCAAAATTAGTCATTATGCTCAGGTTCAAGGTATGTTAATTGTTAATAGGTAAAACAAATAAATGTGCACTCTGGTAAAGTATTGTAGCGAAAAGGGTTGGGAATGAGGTAATGAATAGGGTAAAGTTAGGACAATTAGGTCAAATGGAGGATATTTATGCGTATGAGAAGGGAGAATAAGTTGTCTAAGGAAAAGGTAGGGGATTCTGAAAGGATGCCCAATAGGTTGGAGGGTTGGGGAAGTGAGAATGATTCAGAAAAGCAGAGGCGCGGGTTGCTGTAAAGTGGGAACAGGATAGTAGAATATGCGGGACTGAAAGAGGAACATTACATAGAGGTGGATCAGATTGTGACATGAAACAGGAATACGTGACGCGAGTGTATCCAATGCATAAACGAGCAAGAGCAGCGTCTGTCCTTATGGAATGGTACTGACCAAGGGGAGATGGAAGGTTTTATGTTGCGTTTATTAGCGGCAAAGCTAGACCAGAAAGACTGCCAGTGGGTGGAGAGGAGAGTTTTGAAGTGAAGGTAGTAGTTAGAGGATAGTATATGTGAAAATCTGGGTTGGTGGGATGTGGACAAGGCGGCGGAGTGTGCTAGTGTATCTGCCTGTTCATTGCCGGGGATTCCAATGTGGCTGGGTACCCAGCAAAAACTGACAGTTTTGTGTTGTATAGTTAAATGAAATGGTTGGTCCCGAATTTTGCGGACAAGAGGGTTGATTGGCTGAAGAGATTGCATAAAAGATAATGAGTTTTTGGAGTCGATGAAAATTGCGAAGGATGGCGAATGGAAGGAAGACATGCGTTCTAACGAGAAGAGGATCGCATACAATGAAATATGCAGCAAGTTCATTGGCAACTTTTAAAGGTTCAGAAATGAACCTTTACTGTAGAAATAGGTGTAGAGGAAGTAACTGTGGTGACGTAATTTTGCCAGCTGCTTTTAATTGAGATTTGGAGCGTGTGACGTAGCTGAGCTGGTGCTCTTTTAAAATCTATAAAGGCTGATGTTTGGCTAAGAGTAATTCGCCTGTAGCGATAACTACAACATGCCGCACGCTTCAATCGAAGCGCTTTGGAGCATTCAGTGTTTCATCGTAGAATACATTTAAATGTGTATGGTCAGGAAGTTCGGGGAATGGCTGTGAAGGCAGCAAACAGGATAGTGAGTGTGAAATAAGAAAGCATGTCTGATGTGGAAGACAAGGAAGATGGGGGGGGAGGGAGAATAGAGAGAGAGAGGTAAAAGTACGTCAGTCTGCTCTATCGAAGCATCATCGTGGAGACTTGGGAAGCAGGACATAGGAAGTAAGAGAGATAATAGGGGAGTGATTACTATATGGAAGGTGGTCAGTGTCAGAAGGAAAACATTCTAGAGAACGGCCTCGGGAAGTAGTGGTAGTCACCCCGAAGAGTGTGGCGACAGTTGAAATCACCGACTATAAGGAATGGTGGATGAAGTTGAGAAAGTAATGTTTCGAAGGCATTAAAGTCAATGGGAAGAGAAGGAGAAAAGTAAACTGAGACAACTGTGATCCAACAGTGAAGAAATGTTCGTATAATGGATGAGTATACATAAGACAGAAGGAAGAGAGAGAGTGGATTATTTAGAATGATAATTTGGAATCGGTAATGGAGACAGATAATGGTTGGGTTATAGGAAGATATGAGGTGACGGAGGCCAGATCTGTGATAATCAAAACCTCGAATGTCCCACTGTAGAAGAGCCATTGTGGATCAATCAACGGGTGATAAGTGTAGAGGTGGATGTCTGAGAAGTAGGAGGACACGTATCTTGGGGTTGAGGTAGGGATTAGAGGAAGAAGGTGAAGGTGTAGTATTAGGAGGGTCATCAGGGAAGGTGGGATCAGGGGAAGGAGGTGAAGGTGTTGTATTAGGTAGTTCATCAGGGAAAGTCGGATCCGGGGAAGGACAAAAGGGATTCAGATGTGTATCTTGGAGGGAGTGGTAGGGATAGTAGGGAATGAGGGGTTTGGGTGTAGATGGAGGAGAGGATAGGGTATGTTGGGAGGATGTAGGGGGAAGAGGGGAGGGGGAATATGAGGAGGAAGAGGGATGTCGACGGCCACTTTGAATGTCTTCGGAATGGGGTCGGAAATTTTGGAGGATGGTTGAGAGAGAGGAACTTCCTCTTGAGCTTCTGATGTCCACAGGGGTTTCTGGAGGGGATTTGGGTGGGGAGCACTGAGAATTTTTTTTAAGAGGAGGTGAAGGGAAGATAGGCATCTGAGGAGTAGAGGTTGTAGAGATGGGAAGGGATGAGTCAGGCGAAGATGGGGAGGAACGTTCGGAATGTCTTGTACGATAGGAAAGGCGAGGAATAGGGAGAGGCATAGGGGGGTTGAGGATATTGGAGTATTTGGATTCAGAATGGAAAAGGGATTTGACCGGGAGATTGGGGAAGTTGAGGAGTAGGGGGAAGTGGTACTGAGGAAGATGTAGAAACTACTTGGGTAAAGGGGATAGGAGTGGAGTGAAGGATGGTATTGGAGTAGGGAGTGATTGAAAAACCTCGTCGGCGTGCTTCCTGTCTGGCCTCTCGTAGAACGAGGCCAAGTTTGTATCTGAGAAGTGCTATCTTAGACCTAAACTTGTAAGCAGGGCAGCGTATAAAATATATCATGGAAGCCACCGCAGTTAGCACATATTCGTGATTGTACAGGGCAGTTTGAACAGTCATGACCAAGTTGAGCACAGAAGGTGTGGAGCGAGTCCTTTGCAGAATGGCCAAAACGCCAACATTTCTGACATGGACGGGGTAGGGGTCGATATGGTCTGACAGGTCCTATTTAGACCTTAAGGGGAAGGTCGGTCTATGGAAGGTAAGCTTAGCAATATTGATGTGGGACTTACGGCGGCCTCTGGGGGGAACGGTGTAGCGCTGCAAGATCCATGGTAAGGGTGATCCCCTACAGTGGACCTCAGTCCCCTTCCCCTAAGCCTCCCAGGACAACAAGAAGCAACGGATTGGGGGTCAGCAACAGATGTGTACGATTTAAGATGTGAACCGTTACATGGTCTATGCATAAATAGAAATGTTTAGGTTACACAATCAAAAATAGTGTAATATTGGTGAGCGTGTAGTCGCCATTCAGTATCATTACTATTATTTTTTATAATTATCATCATTGTTGTGATGTTGCAGTTACTATCATTATTGTTGGCCTGCTTTGCATTGTCTTTTTAATTACCATTATAGAGTTTATTGTTAGCCATTATTACTTGTTATCTAT
>NC_051422.1:31839385-31849867 GCF_015228065.2 Penaeus monodon | reverse complement strand
TCAGGCACATACGTACGTAAGTGGAGGTACCCAGTTACCCAGATCAAGGGTAGAGCTTGGGCTACCTTTCATGGTCACCAGGACTTGCCTGGTTGGAGTCTTCCTCTTCGACAATCGGGACGCCTCCACGACCTGTGGTGTGATGCGATTACCTCCACATCGTATGAGACTGAGAAGCCAAGTAGCACCATCTTGACCCTCTTTTCCTCGGGATTCAGTGGCGAGAGGCTCACTTTCCTCACATCTTTTAGCTCCTTTGTCTCCTGCAGGAAACAAAGGTGGCTTGATCTTTGGGCACGATGATCATGCCCTGATCTCGCGCAACCCGGATCGACAGCCGGATTTTGCGCTGGCTCTCCAATGCCCTTACCATTTGGTAGGCATTGTCGAAGCCTTCGGGTTTGACGGGGACCTTAAATTGCGGGAAATGCCTTGGGGGGCCAGACTCGCCATCAGAGTCAGTCTCCGGCTCGGCCGTTTCGGTCCGCCCTTTCGGTTTTTGGGCTTGCTCGTGGAGGCACCAGCTGTTTCGGATGGTTCAGCTGGTGCTCCTGATTCAGTCAGTGGGGTCGTCTGAGGGGTGCTCAGAGGCCTTCCTGGTGTTAATATGCCAGTTACAGTGATAATAAATACTATCATATGCAATGTTTTTCTTTTCTTTTCTTTTTTACAAGCTGATGTTTGTGGATTTCCAGAATGTTCAAACAACTGTGCTAGACATCAAGGTCACACAGACTTATGACAAAGTATTGTGACGAAAATGGTAAAAATGAGTGAAGGATTGGGATAAGTGTAAACAGAAGAGGGTGAAGAACAGAAGGAAAAGGAAAGGAAAAAAAACATGCAAATTAGTCATTATGCTCAGGTTCAAGGTATGTTAATTGTTAATAGGTAAACAAATAATGTGCACTCTGGTAAAGTATTGTAGCGAAAAGGGTTGGGAATGAGGTAATGAATAGGGTAAAGTTAGGACAATTAGGTCAAATGGAGGATATTTATGCGTATGAGAAGGGAGAATAAGTTGTCTAAGGAAAAGGTAGGGATTCTGAAAGGATGCCCAATAGGTTGGAGGGTTGGGAAGTGAGAATGATTCAGAAAAGCAGAGGCGCGGGTTGCTGTAAGTGGGAACAGGATAGTAGAATATGCGGGACTGAAAGAGGAACATTACATAGAGGTGGATCAGATTGTGACATGAAACAGGAATACGTGACGCGAGTGTATCCAATGCATAAACGAGCAAGAGCAGCGTCTGTCCTTATGGAATGGTACTGACCAAGGGGAGATGGAAGGTTTTATGTTGCGTTTATTAGCGGCAAAGCTAGACCAGAAGACTGCCAGTGGGTGGAGAGGAAAGTTTTGAAGTGAAGGTAGTAGTCAGAGTCTGGGTTGATGGGATGTGGACAAGGCAGTTGAGTGTGCTAGTGTATCTGCCTGTTCATTCCCAGGGATCCCAATGTGGCTGGGTACCCAGCAAAAACTGACAGTTTTGTGTTGTATAGTTAAATGAAATGGTTGGTCCCGAATTTTGCGGACAAGAGGGTTGATTGGCTGAAGAGATTGCATAAAAGATAATGAGTTTTTGGAGTCGATGAAAATTGCGAAGGATGGCGAATGGAAGGAAGACATGCGTTCTAACGAGAAGAGGATCGCATACAATGAAATATGCAGCAAGTTCATTGGCAACTTTTAAAGGTTCAGAAATGAACCTTTACTGTAGAAATAGGTGTAGAGGAAGTAACTGTGGTGACGTAATTTTGCCAGCTGCTTTTAATTGAGATTTGGAGCGTGTGACGTAGCTGAGCTGGTGCTCTTTTAAAATCTATAAAGGCTGATGTTTGGCTAAGAGTAATTCGCCTGTAGCGATAACTACAACATGCCGCACGCTTCAATCGAAGCGCTTTGGAGCATTCAGTGTTTCATCGTAGAATACATTTAAATGTGTATGGTCAGGAAGTTCGGGGAATGGCTGTGAAGGCAGCAAACAGGATAGTGAGTGTGAAATAAGAAAGCATGTCTGATGTGGAAGACAAGGAAGATGGGGGGGAGGGAGAATAGAGAGAGAGAGGTAAAGTACGTCAGTCTGCTCTATCGAAGCATCATCGTGGAGACTTGGGAAGCAGGACATAGGAAGTAAGAGAGATAATAGGGGAGTGATTACTATATGGAAGGTGGTCAGTGTCAGAAGGAAACATTCTAGAGAACGGCCTCGGAAGTAGTGGTAGTCACCCCGAAGAGTGTGGCGACAGTTGAAATCACCGACTATAAGGAATGGGGATGAAGTTGAGAAAGTAAAGTTTCGAAGGCATTAAAGTCAATGGGAAGAGAAGGAGAAAAGTAAACTGAGACAACTGTGATCCAACAGTGAAGAAATGTTCGTATAATGGATGAGTATACATAAGACAGAAGGAAGAGAGAGAGTGGATTATTTAGAATGATAATTTGGAATCGGTAATGGAGACAGATAATGGTTGGGTTATAGGAAGATATGAGGTGACGGAGGCCAGATCTGTGATAATCAAAACCTCGAATGTCCCACTGTAGAAGAGCCATTGTGGATCAATCAACGGGTGATAAGTGTAGAGGTGGATGTCTGAGAAGTAGGAGGACACGTATCTTGGGGTTGAGGTAGGGATTAGAGGAAGAAGGTGAAGGTGTAGTATTAGGAGGGTCATCAGGAAGGTGGGATCAGGGGAAGGAGGTGAAGGTGTTGTATTAGGTAGTTCATCAGGGAAAGTCGGATCCGGGAAGGACAAAAGGGATTCAGATGTGTATCTTGGAGGGAGTGGTAGGGATAGTAGGGAATGAGGGGTTGGGTGTAGATGGAGGAGAGGATAGGGTATGTTGGGAGGATGTAGGGGAAGAGGGGAGGGGAATATGAGGAGGAAGAGGGATGTCGACGGCCACTTTGAATGTCTTCGGAATGGGGTCGGAAATTTTGGAGGATGGTTGAGAGAGAGGAACTTCCTCTTGAGCTTCTGATGTCCACAGGGGTTTCTGGAGGGGATTTGGGTGGGAGCACTGAGAATTTTTTTTAAGAGGAGGTGAAGGGAAGATAGGCATCTGAGGAGTAGAGGTTGTAGAGATGGGAAGGGATGAGTCAGGCGAAGATGGGAGGAACGTTCGGAATGTCTTGTACGATAGGAAAGGCGAGGAATAGGGAGAGGCATAGGGGGGTTGAGGATATTGGAGTATTTGGATTCAGAATGGAAAAGGGATTTGACCGGGAGATTGGGAAGTTGAGGAGTAGGGGAAGTGGTACTGAGGAAGATGTAGAAACTACTTGGGTAAGGGGATAGGAGTGGAGTGAAGGATGGTATTGGAGTAGGGAGTGATTGAAAACCAGCTTCCTGTCTGGCCTCTCATAGAATGAGGACAAGTTTGTATCTGAGAACTGCTATCTCAGACTCAAACTTGTAAGGAAGGCAGCGTATAAAATATATCATGGAAGCCACCGCAGTTAGCACATATTCGTGATTGTACAGGGCAGTTTGAACAGTCATGACCAAGTTGAGCACAGAAGGTGTGGAGCGAGTCCTTTGCAGAATGGCCAAAACGCCAACATTTCTGACATGGACGGGGTAGGGGTCGATATGGTCTGACAGGTCCTATTTAGACCTTAAGGGGAAGGTCGGTCTATGGAAGGTAAGCTTAGCAATATTGATGTGGGACTTACGGCGGCCTCTGGGGGGAACGGTGTAGCGCTGCAAGATCCATGGTAAGGGTGATCCCCTACAGTGGACCTCAGTCCCCTTCCCCTAAGCCTCCCAGGACAACAAGAAGCAACGGATTGGGGGTCAGCAACAGATGTGTACGATTTAAGATGTGAACCGTTACATGGTCTATGCATAAATAGAAATGTTTAGGTTACACAATCAAAAATAGTGTAATATTGGTGAGCGTGTAGTCGCCATTCAGTATCATTACTATTATTTTTTATAATTATCATCATTGTTGTGATGTTGCAGTTACTATCATTATTGTTGGCCTGCTTTGCATTGTCTTTTTAATTACCATTATAGAGTTTATTGTTAGCCATTATTACTGTCTATCATTAGTACCATTTTTGTTGGAATATTAGCATATTCATCATCATATGTATTATCATTATCATCATGTATATTAATGGGAAGAAAGTACAAAGTACATTTTTCCTTTTGGGCACAGTTTGTTATGTTCGTACCGAATTATATGTCAGATTATGTACTGAATGCCAGTAGTTCTTAGAAACTCACTTAACATTGTTACCTGGTGTGGTTAATGGTTAATGGTTAAAAGCAAGAGAAATGTGCTAGACATTTAAGGTCATGTAGCACTATAGTTAATGTTAGGGAAGGGTGGTTGAGTTAGTGATTAGTTGTCTAAGCTGGGCAAAGGAATTGGTGAGTGAAAGGGTTAGGGTCGGGTATGGTAAGGAGTTAGATTAGATGGAGGATATGTATGCGTTTGAGGAAAGAGAATAGGTTGTTGAAGCAGAAAGTGTGGGATTCTGTAAGGATGTCTGATAGGTTGGGAGGTCGGTGAAGGGAGGATAGGTGGGGGAAAGCAGAGGTACAGGTTGTTTCAAAACGTGGGCATGACAATAGGATGTGTGGGATTGAAAGGGGAACATTACATAAGGAACATAAGGGTGGATCAGATTGTGACATCAGATAGGAGTGTGTTAGACGGGTGTGGCCAACGCGTAAGCGGGCGAGCGCGGTCTCCCAACGTCTGTTCCGATGAAATGGAGCTGACCAGGAGGAGATTGATAGTTTTACAGAATGTAATTTATTAGTGCGGAGGCTTGACCAAAAAGATTGCCATCGATTATACAAGAAGGTCTTAAAGTGTGGGTAATAATCCATGGCTGGGATACGTGAGAAGCGTGGTTGGTATGATGGTTGGACATAGTGGCGTGGTGTGCTAGTGTATCTGCCTGTTCATTGCCGGGGATTCCAACATGGCTGGGCACCCAGCAAAATTTGATTGTTTTATGGCGTGTGGACAGGTAGAACAACCAGTTCTGGATCTTACAAACAAGGGGGTTGGTGGTGTGTATTGACTTTATGAGAGGTTATGAGTTACGGGAGTCAGTAAAAATTGTAAAAGAGGAAGAGAAGAGTGAGTATATGTGTTTTAGAGCAAAAAGGAGTGCATACAGTTCTGTAGTAAGGACAGTGGATTCAGGAGGGAGTATTTGAAAGTACGAGTTGGGAAGATTACTGCAAAACCAGCACCGGAGGTGGATTTGGAGCCATCAGTATATACGTGAATACTAGAGGAATGAGTGGAGACATGGTCAAGGAAATGTGTGAGAAGGACAGTAGGAGGGATATTTGATTTTGGTGGGTCGGGGAAAACAGAAGAGCAAATATGGGGGTGAGGTATAAGCCATGGAGGGACGGAATGGACAGAGAACGGGAGAGGTTAGAGATGGGGGAAAGGGGAATGTGAGAGGAGGGTATCCATGCGTGTTGAGAAAGGAGTAGGTAATCGTGGAGATGAAGCTAAGGTAAGAAGTAGGGGTTGTGGGATAATTAGTTTAGTGAGGGAAAATTGGTGGAATCGAACATGGCATCGGAGAGAGAGAAGGGCACGACGTCGAGATAGAGATGGTATGCCTGATTCAGTGTATAGGCTCTCAACTGGGGAGGAGCGAAAGGCGCCTAGTGCAAAGCGAAGACCACAGTGATGGATTGTATCAAGATGGGCAAGGAGAGAAGTTGAGGCAGAGGAGTAGATATGGCATCCATAATCTGGAGTGGAGAGGATCAAAGTAACATGAAGATGAAGGAGAGTTTTGCGATCTGAGCCCCATGATATATAGGATAGAGTTTTTAAGATTCGAAGGCGGCGGAGAGCTTTTTCTTTAATGTGTAGAATATGGTCTCGTCAGGACAGTTTGGAGTCAAAAATGACACCTAGGAATTTGCCAGAGGAACGGCATTGGAGTGGAGTGCCATATAAGAAGAGTGGGGGTAGGGGATCTACACGTGAGCGAGAGAAAAGGATGGAGAAAGATTTAGAGGTAGAAAAGCGGAAGCCATGGTTTGTGGCCCAGGAAGATACTGATGAGATTGCAGATTGAAGAAATTGGTAGAGATTTGGTATGGATGTGTCAGAGGCATAGATGGTTAAATCATCAACATATAGTGATGACCGGGCTTCTGGTGGTAAAACTGAGACAATATCATTAACAGCAAGAATAAATAAAGTGGTACTGAGCACACTGCCTTGTGGGACACCTTCGATTTGGGGAAAGAAAGATGATGTGGCAGAGGCGATTTTGACCTGGAAAGTGCGTTGGGAGAGGAAGGACTTTATGAAGACACCCATGTTTCCACGTATGCCTAGAGAGGACAATTGTTGGAGAATTTGGTACCGCCATGTCGTATCATATGCTTTTTCTAGATCAAAAAAAATAGCTAGTACGGATTCATGGCGTGCAAATGCAGATGTAATATATGTCTCAAAATGAGCAAGGGGGTCAGCTGTGCTTCTGGCACGGCGAAAACCGAATTGGGAAGGAGAGAGAAGATTGTGAGATTCAAGATACCACATTAAGCGGAAGTTCACCATTCGCTCTAATAGTTTGCACAAGCAGCTAGTTAGTGCGATAGTCTTGAGGGAGGGTACCCGATTTAATAGGAAAGATAAGGAGGAAGATGGGAGTTGCCGGAGCATACGGTAGTGAATACCGTCAGGGCCTTCATGAGTGTTGCGGAACGATTGTAGGGCAGCAATGAGTTCAGAGGAAGAAAATGGAGCATTATAGGACTCAGCGGAGGATGAGGTGAAGGTAATGGGGGTACGTTCTCTGATGGTCTTAATAGAAGAAAAGTGTGGAGAAAGGTGAGAACCACTACTGACCTGGCTGAAATAATCACCCAGTTCATTAGCGACTTGGAGAGGATCAGAAATTATGGTATCTCGAATATGGAGGATGGGGGGGGGGGATGTTTGCCTGATAGTTTATGGATTCGGCGCCGAACATTTGAGATAGATGTAGAGGATGTAATTGATGAAACATAATTTCGCCAGCTATTTGTTTTACTATTCCGGATTGTACGACGAAGATAGGCAGATGCTCTTTTAAAGGAGATAAGGGCTGATAGTTGATTTGGAGTACCTCTCTTGTAGCGGTAACTGTTCCAGGCTGCACGTTTTAAGCGTAGTGCTTTAGTGCAATCAGAATTCCACCATGGAACACATTTGGAGGTATATGGCCTTGAGGTTCGGGGGATAGCTGTATGTGCAGCTCTTAAAACTGTATTTGTGAAACACTGTATCATTTCTGAAATGGAGGTGAGGGAGGATGGAGGGGTATGAATAGCAGAGAGTGAAGTGAAAGTATGCCAGTCAGCTCTATCTAAACACCAGCGTGGGGAGTTAGGGAGTGGTACGTATGAAGTAGGAGAAAGAAGAACTGGAAAGTGGTCACTATAGGGAAAGTGGTCTAAGACTGACCATTGGAAATCTAAATGAAGAGAAGGGGAGCATAGAGAGAGGTCAATGCGTGAAAAAGATTGCGTGCGTGTATCAAAGTGTGTGGGGCGATCTGAATTTAGAATAGTAAGGTCAGCTGTGGGGAGGAAGCGCTCTAGAGATCGGCCTCGGGAGTTTGTGATAGAATCACCCCAAAGAGTGTGACGGCAGTTAAAGTCACCAACTATTAGGAAAGGTGGTTGAAGTTGGGAAATTAGATTTTCAAAAGCAACAAAGTCAATGGGGTGGGAATGGGAGAAGTAGACTGAAATCACTGTGATCCAACGATGAAGGAAGATACGAATAACTGTGCAAGGGACATTGGTTTGAAAGGGAGGTGTGACATAAGGTGTTTTCTGATTGATAAGTATGGACGAGACATAAAGGGAATGTGGGGAAGAGACAAAATGATAATTGGGGATTGGTATTGGAGGATGCGTAAGAAAGGTCTCTTGAAGGTATACAATAGATAGGTTATAAGAGGAAAGGATATGACGAAGGTCAGGTCTGTGGGAGCGGAAACCGCGAATATTCCAATGAAGGATAGTTATACTTTAGTGATATAGGTTGTAGACCGTGTTGGAGATTTTGAGGGGGAAGCAGCTAGAGGGTGGGATAAGGACTGAGAGGTCTGAGATGGGAGAGGTGTGGGAGTTGGTGTTCTACTAGGAGGGGTATTAGGAGATGGAGGGTCTGAGGAAGGGGATACTTGTGACATAAGGGATTCACGTGTGTATCCAGGAGGGAGTGGAAGGGATAGAGGGGATGGTGGGAGGGTTAATGTGGGCGGGGTTGGGGTCGGGGGGGGATGGGCTGTGTTGGGAGGGGTTAGGAGGATAGGGTGTAGGGGGGATATCGTTAGGAGGAGGATGGATATCAGCAGTTACTTGGAGTGTGGAAGGAGCAGGAGTTGTAAGATTTGGAGGTTGAGTGTCAGTTTTCATTAAGTAATCTTGAATATTTTCAATAGTTTCTTCTGAGGAGTTGGTTGGGGAGTTTTGGGGATAAAGGATTTCTTGTGAGGGGGGGAAGAGAAGACTGGTGTCTCAAGCGTAGGGGCAAAGGAAGGTGGAGGTGTTTGTGTGGTAGGGGAAGAGGGGGTGGAACGTTTGTTCTGTCTGTTACGGGTAGTGCGAGGAGGGAGAGGGGAAGGTGTTGGGGTTGTAGTGGTGATTGGAGTATCTGTAGTAGAGATTGGAGTGTCTGGGTTTAGGATGGCAAAAGAGTTTGACTGGGGAAGGTAGGAGGTAGAAGAGAGTATTACTGGAGTAAGGAGTAAGAGAGAAACCACGTCGGCGTGCTTCCTGTCTGGCTTCACGTAGTGTGAGTCCAAGTTTGAATCTGAGAGTTGCTACCTCAGACTCAAATTTGTAGGTGGGACAGCCCCTATAAAATACATTATGGGGGCCGCCACAGTTGGTACATGTGCGTGATTGTGCAGAGCAGTTAGATCGGGTATGGCCAGGGCATCTGGCTGTGGAACGGCAATGTTTGGCTGGGTGTCCTAGACACCAACAATTTTGGCACTGACGTGGAGGAGGTTGGTATGGACGAACAGGGAGGGATTCTCCTCCTATGTAGACGTTAAAGGGAAGGTCATCTCTACGGAAGGTAATTTTGGCTATGTTAGTGGGTTTCTTTCGATGACCTCTGGGGGGAATGGAGTAGCATTGTACTGATGTTGCATCATAGTCTGTGAGACAGGCAAGTAGGTCTTCTCCACAGTCTGACCAATCTTTGTCATAGACTGGGCAATTTGCTGGGGAGATTGAAACTGTTCCGGTGCAAGTATTGAGGGTTGGATGGGGTTCTGCAAGGATGGGGTTACCATATAGGTCAGTTAGTTTTGTTGATGCTATAGCTTGGTTTTCGGATGTTACTGTGACAAGACGGGAGCGGTCGGGTCGGCTACGGAAAGAGACTTTACCTACTTGTTTTTGGAGACATTGTTGGAAGAGAAGGGTGTTGTCAGAGTAGGGAGCTGTGGGAGGGATCACGAAAAATCGGTTCCATTTGGCTGTGCTGAAGAGGGTATTCAAAATTGTTGTAGAGATAGGGGTAGTCGAAGGGCGGGGGCGTGACGAAGATGGAGTAGTGTTGAGGGAGGTAGTGTTATGGGGAGGTGGGCAGTAAGGCTGTAAGGTAATAATAAGGGAGGATGGGGTGGTTGATGTTGGAGGTTGTGGGGATAGAGGTGTTGAAGTTGAGCATGCTGGGAGAGTGGAAATGTTCCTTAAGGGTTGATTGTTGGCTACTGTACTAGTAGGTATTGATGAGGGGGTAGTTATTGCAGTGTTCGGAGCCGTGGTCAAAGGAGAGCCTGGGGTCAGGGAATCGGGTGGGTTTACATCGTTGGGGCTATTTGATAAAGGGGCAAGCCTCATTGCCCCTAATAGTGGGGATAGGTTTTCATTACTGGCCATGGTAAGCCTGGGTTATGTTGGGGATAAAAACAGTCCACCCCTCAGGGTCCCCTTGAGGGGTAAGGGCTAGGTAACTAAATCAGGGGAATACCGTGCCCATGGCTCCCTCAGGCCGTTCAGGACTGGCACAAAGTAAGCCTTTCATCCTTTCAGCACGGCTCTCACATCTTAGGAGGTGGTTAGCAGAAGGGTTTGGTGAAGGGACAGAAACGACAAGCAGGAAGGAAAAAAAAAAAAAAAAAAAGACCATGCAAAATTAGTTGAGTCGAGGGCTGAGTCCCAAGGTTGGGGAGTTCCCCATCATTGGGTCCCAGTCTCCGCCTCATAAGCCCCCCACGACAACAACGGGCAAGGGATTGGGGGGGTGCTTAGTTGCAAAAATGGATTCTATCCTGCAACTTCGGTGTCATTTGGATGCCTTTTGCAGCAGGTCCTTGCACTAGATAATGGGGTACAGTTGACAAGATCATGTGTCCAACAAATTTCTGCACTATTAAAGATGTATAAAACCTGCTTATTCACAGTCTAGAACCTCCAAAGATTTCCCCAAGAAGAATCCCACCCAGCATCTCCATGGAGACAATCCCGAGTGAGA
>NC_051422.1:31805839-31823339 GCF_015228065.2 Penaeus monodon | reverse complement strand
TCGTTTTGGACTGTCTCCAGTCGGTTTTAAATTTTTCTCTTAATGCCAATCAGAGGAGGGAGGCATGTCTACAATAGCCTGAAGCATGTACTGAATTTCTTAGTACTCTGGTCTTCCACTCATTGCTCTCATGACAGACAATCTTGCTTTGTTGGTCAAGCGGGTGCTGGACCCCTTGGGGAAAAGGAGAGAGTCCGGTCTTCCTTCCCCCAAGGTAGGGTACCCAAGAGTTCCCTGTTTCCCTTTGGGGGTCAGCTCCCTGAAGGCAAGAGGACTTCCCAATTTCGAAATTTTCTTCTCCGGTAAAGGGAAAATATACCCAGATGTGCCCGTGTTTATTGTGCTCAAGAGGGGCTATGCTGGGCGTGTGTCACCCCCTGGTGAACCCGTGGAGGTGTTGTGTGGGGGCCCCCTTTTTTCCCACCGGAGCCGGTTCAGTACCATCCTCTCGACATTTTGGCCAGACAGCTGAGGAAGAATGGGGCGGTATTCCCGGCCCTTTTTTTTGGGGGATGGGAACATGGAAAGCCCCTTCCAATCTGGGGGTAGAAGGGAATTTTCCCCAGGCTTTTTAAATGATTTGCAGAATGAAAGCTCACCTACCGTCCCAGGGGGGAAAATGAGGGGTACAAAACCCCCGTCAGCGCCCGGGGCTGTTGAACGGTTTATATGCATCTTTTAGTTCCCTCAGAGAAAAGATAACATTGATTATGGGGTTCGGTGCCTTTTCTCTGATGTGAGAAGTCTGCTGATTAGGGTTTTTGTCTTCCCCAGTTCGGCTGGCAGCTGTGGGTACTCGTTCCGCAGAAAAACTCGTGCGCCAGTCTGTGGCCTTGACGGGGGGTCGTGGGGTGCATCTGGCTGACGGCTGGTGGCTCACTTGACCCTTTGCCATAGCTCGAGGGGGTGGTATGGTGATCGAAGGCTCACACCATTCCGCCACTTTCCCCTGACCTGCGGCAGTTTCCTTGGATCCCTGACACCCTCCTTTAGGAGGGCTGGTTGTCGGGGGTTCTTTGCCTTGGGAAAAATTTTTCGGCCATATTTACCTGGGGTTGCCCTCCCAATTGTCTTGAAGTACCGGCGTCCTTGTGACTCCTAGACCCCGGCGAGTTTGGGTATGGGCAGTGAGGCTGCCTCATCATGGCATTACAATCTGGTTTGAGCACTTCCCCATTTTCCTTTTTTGGGGTTAATTTCTTTCAACAGGGGCCAAAGGGGCTCTGGAACGCCTCCCGTTGGCCTTTTTGTTTTCCATCTTGGGTTCTTGTGGGGATTTTGGGTGGGCCCCTACCATGAGGGTTTTTATGTGCCATAATGGTCACTAATGATGGTCTCATCGACACGCCCGCCATCCCTCCCCCAGAGGCAGTGGCCCCGGGTGAGGGGCAGGACCCTCCTCTCACATGCGTTGGTCCCGGCTGTTGAGGAGGGATCTCGGGGGAAAGTCCAAGCACGGGCTTGTGCGGCCAGCCCCATCCCGGGGCCCTGGGGAGCCGGGGGGGTGGGGTGCATTTAAGTCCCCCTATGTCACCGTCGTGTGCTTCGGGAAACACATACTGGCTATGTCTAAGCTTCCCGTGTGGCCCGGTGACATATTCTACAATTTCAGGGGCCCCCCCCGGGCCCGTAATCTCGACGGCAAGAGATTTAACTCTCCACATGCGGTGATTGGCTATTGCGGAGCAGGGAATTGTTGCTTTGACCAGGGGTTTAGGCCCCTTTTGCCACGGAACGTGACAGACGTAGAGTAACCCGGAGAATGAAAGGTTCCGCGATAAGTCTCCTGGAGAGCGAGTCAATGCTCCTTGATCGCATATTGCGTGGAGGATGGCACTCCTTTTAGGAGAAGCCACAGTCCCACTGCAGAATACTTAAAATTTTGTCCAGATGTTACAATTGATAGTACATCGAGACATCGTCGTATTTGGGTTTACGTCGGAGTCTGACAAACCCCTTGTGAGATCCCCACTGCTTGAGGGGTTTCCCTTTGGCTGCCAGGCACCCCGGGTCCCGGGGGGTGGAGAAACCGTTGGTAGCTCTGACTTAAGTGTTTTGGTTTTTCTCTGGCCAGGCTGTTTCTGGCATTTGGTGGCCTTGCCCGGGCAGGGGACTTTTTCTGATTCAGTTTTTGGCACTGAATCAGCCCGGCTAGGCCCGCCTGTGAGGGCAGGCCTGGGTTTAAGTGGGGGGGGGGATCCGACCCGGGGTGAGGGGAGGGGTTGGGCGTTTTGGCCCTCTCCATTTCCTTCCCCTTTACGCTTTCGACAGTCTGTTTTTAAAGTCGTCATGGCGATCTCGACGCCTTTTCTGCCTCTTCCCTTGGCCCGGACAAAGGGTGTTGCCCCTGCTGTGAACAGTAGTGTCAGGTTGAATGTCCCCCCCCAGAAAAACAGTTTCTGGATCTGGGGGGGATCTTTTGGTGCTGCTGGAACCTTTTTTTCCTTGGTTCCTCAGCACGGGGTTTTCTTGGGGGGAAATCTGTTTTTCGAGATCTCCCCGGTTTCGGGTGGGGGGCAGCTTCCTTTCCCCTTAGGGGGTCGGGAAGCCTTTTTTGCTTTTGTTCCTCCCCCGACTAGGTGCCTGGGGGGGGGGGAAAAAGTTTGGGCGTTCTTACAACCTCTTGCCGTTTGAGGGCCCCTCTTTTTCCGCAGAGCAAGCCAGGCCCGGCGTGATGCCCCTGGACAGTTAGGACATTTGGGTGTTTGTGGGCCCTTCTTTTCTTTTTTGTATGCCTTAATGCCCAAAACCCCGGGTTTTTGTCCTTGCACGGGGCAACCATTTTTGGCTTGGTTTTGCAGTTAGCCTGGGGTGTCCGTCTTTTGGCACGAAACACCGCAGTGTTAAAGGGACACGTACGTAAGGGGAGGACCCCCGTTACCCGATAAGGGTAGAGCTTGGGCTACTTTCATGGTCACCAGGACTTCCCCGGGTTTGGGGTTTCCCTTCGCAATCGGGACGCCTCCCGACCCCGTGGGGTGATGCGTTACCCCAAAAACGTAGAGACTGAGGGGCCAAGTAGCACCCTTGACCCCCTTTTCCCGGGGTTCAGGGCGAGAGGCTCACTTTTTCCCCATCTTTTAGCTCCCTTTTTCTCCCAGGAAACAAAAGGGGGCTTTTCTTTGGGCACGATGATCATGCCCTTCTCGCGCAACCCGGAATCGACAGCCCGGGGTTTTTCGCTGGCTCTCCAATGCCCTTACCTTTGGTAGGCATTGTCGAAGCCTTCGGTTTAAAAGGGGACCTTTTAATTGGGAAATGCCTTTTGGGGGGCCAGACTCGCCATCAGAGTCATCTCCGGCCTCGGCCGTTTCGGTCCGCCCTTTCGGTTTGGGGGGGTTTCTCGTGGAGGACCCGCGTTTCGGATGGTTCGTGGTGCTCCCCGATTCAGTCAGTGGGGGGTCGAGGGGGCTCGAGGGCCCTTCCCGGGTTAATATGCCAGTTACAGTGATAATAAATACTATCATATGCAAGTTTTTCTTTTTTTTTCTTTTTTAAAGCGAGTTTGTGGTTTCCAGAATTTTCAAAAAACTGTGCTAAAATCAAGGTCACACAACTTATGACAAAGATTGGACGAAAATGGGTAAAAAAAGAGGGGAAAAGGGTTGGGGTAAGTGTAAACAGAAGAGGGGTGAAGAACGAAGGAAAAAGGAAAGGAAAAAAAAACATGAAAAATTAGTTTATGCCAGGGTTTAAGGTATGTTTAAATTTTTAAGGTAAAACAAATAAATGTGCACTCTGGTAAAGATTTTTAGCGAAAAAGGGGTTGGGAAAGAGGTAATAATAGGTAAAGTTAGGACAATTAGGTCAAAAGGGGGATATTTATGCGTATGAAAAGGGGAGAATAAGTTGTCTAAGGAAAAGTAGGGGATTCTGAAAGGATGCCCAATAGGTTGGAGGGTTGGGGAAGGGGAGAATGATTCAGAAAAGCAGAGGCGCGGGTGCTGTAAGTGGGAACAGGATAGTAGAATATGCGGGACTGAAAGAGGAAATTACATAGAGGTGGATCAGATTGTGCCCATGAAACAGGAATACGTGACGCGAGTTATCCAATGCATAAACGAGCAAGAGCAGCGTCTGTCCTTATGGAATGGTACTGACCAAGGGGAGAGGGAGGTTTTATGTTGCGTTTATTAGCGGCAAAGCTGGGACCAGAAAGACTGCCAGTGGGTGGAGAGGAGAGTTTTGAAGTGAAGGTAGTAGTTAGAGGTAGTATATGTTGAAATCTGGGTTTGGTGGGATGTGGACAAGGCAGTTGAGTGTGCTAGTGTATCTGCCTGTTTATTCCCAGGGGATCCCAATGTGGCTGGGTACCCAGCAAAAACTGACAGTTTTGTGTTGTATAGTTAAATTTGAAATGGTTGGTCCCAAATTTTTGGGCGGACAAGAGGGTTGATTGGCTGAAGAGTTTTGCATAAAGATAATGAGTTTTTGGAGTCGATGAAAATTGCGAAGGATGGCGAAAGGAAGGAAGACATGCGTTCTAACGAGAAAGAGGATCGCATACAAGAAATATGCAGCAAGTTCATTGGCAACTTTTAAAGGTTCAGAAATGAACCTTTACTGTAGAAATAGGGTTAAGAGGAAGTAACTGTGGTGACGTAATTTTGCCAGCTGCTTTTAATGAGATTTGGAGCGTGGACGTAGCTGAGCTGGTGCTCTTTTAAAATTCTATAAAGGCTGATGTTTGGCTAAGAGTAATTCGCCTGTAGCGATAACTACAAATGCCGCACGCTTCCCAAACGAAGCGCTTTGGAGCATTCAGTGTTCATCGTAGAATACATTTAAATGTGTATGGTCAGGAAGTTCGGGGAATGGCTGTGAAGGCAGCAAACAGGATAGGAGTGTGAAATAAGAAAGCAGTCTGATGTGGAAGACAAGGAAGATGGGGGGGAGGGAAATAGAGAGAGAGGGGGTAAAAGTACGTCAGTCTGCTCTATCGAAGCATCATCGTGGAGATTTTGGGAAGCAGGACATAGGAAGTAAGAGAGATAATAGGGGAGTGATTACTATATGGAAGGTGGTCAGTGTCAGAAGGAAAACTTTCCCTAGAGAACGGCCCCCGGGAAGTAGTGGTAGTCACCCCGAAGGTGTGGCGACAGTTGAAATCACCGACTATAAGAATGGTGGATGAAGTTGAGAAAGTAATGTTTCGAAGGCTTAAAGTCAATGGAAGAGAAGGAGAAAAGTAAACTGAGACAACCTTGTTTCCAACAGTGAAGAAATGTTCGTATAATGGAGAGTATACATAAGACAGAAGGAAAGAGAGAGTGGATTATTTAGAATGATAATTTGGAATCGGTAATGGAGACAGATAATGGTTGGGTTATAGGAAGATATGGGGTTTGACGGAGGCCAGATCTGGATAATCAAAACCTCGAATGTCCCACGGGTAGAAGAGCCATTGTGGATCAATACAACGGGTGATAAGTGTAGAGGTGGATGCTGAGAAGTAGGAGGACACGTATCTTGGGGTTTGAGGTAGGGATTAGGGGAAAAAGAAGGTGGGGGTGTAGTATTAGGGGGGTCATCAGGGAAGGTGGGATCAGGGGAAGGAGGTGAAGGTGTTGTATTAGGTAGTTCATCAGGGAAAGTCGGATCCGGGGAAGGACCAAAAGGGATTCAGATGTGTATCTTGGAGGGAGTGGTAGGGATAGTAGGGAATGAGGGGTTGGGTGAAAGATGGAGGAGAGGATAGGGTATGTTGGGAGGATGTAGGGGGAAGAGGGGAGGGGGAATATGAGGAGGAAGAGGGATGTCGACGGCCACTTTGAATGTCTTCGGGAAAGGGTCGGGGAAAATTTTTGGGGGATGGTTGAAAAGAGAGGAATTCCTCTTGAGCTTCTGATGTCCACAGGGGTTTCTGGAGGGGATTTGGGTGGGGAGCACTGAGAATTTTTTTTAGAGGAGGTGAAGGGAAATAGGCATCTGAGGAGTAGAGGTTGTTGAGATGGGAAGGGATGAGTCAGGCGAAGATGGGGAGGACGTTCGGAATGTCTTGTACGATGGAAAGGCGAGGAATAGGGGGAGGCATAGGGGGGTTAGGATATTGGAGTATTTGGATTCAGAATGGAAAAAGGGGTTTGACCGGGAGATTGGGGAAGTTTAGGAGTAGGGGGAAATGTTACTGAGGAAGATGTAGAAAACTTGGGTAAAGGGCATAGGAGTTGAGTGAAGGATGGTATTGGAAAGGGAATGATTAAAAACCTCGTCGGCGTGCTTCCTGTCTGGCCTCTCGTAGAACGAGGCCAAGTTTGTATCTGAAGAGTGCTATCTTAGACCTAAACTTGTAAGCAGGGCAGCGTATAAAATATATCATGGAAGCCAACCGCAGTTAGCACATATTCGTGATTGTACAGGGCAGTTTGAACAGTCATGACCAAGTTTAGCACAGAAGGTGTGGAGCGAGTCCTTTGCAGAATGGCCAAAACGCCAACATTTCTGACATGGAGGGGTAGGGGTCGATATGGGCTGACAGGTCCTATTTAGACCTTAAGGGAAGGTCGGGCTATGGAAGGTAAGCTTAGCAATATGATGTGGGACTTACGCGGCGCTTGGGGGGGAAAGGGGTAGCGCTGCAAGATCCATGGGAAAGGGTGTCCCCTACAGTGGACCTCAGTCCCCCTTTCCCCCAAGCCTCCCAGGACAACAAGAAGCAACGGATTGGGGGTCAGAACAGATGTGTACGATTTAAGATGTGAACCGTTACATGGTCTATGCATAAATAGAAATGTTTTTGGTTTCACAATCAAAAATAGTGTAATATTGGTGAGCGTGTAGTCGCCATTCAGTATATTACTATTATTTTTTATAATTATCATCATTGTTGTGATGTTGCAGTTACTATCATTTTTGTTGGCCTGCTTTGCATTGTCTTTTTAATTACCATTTTAGAGTTTATTGTTAGCCAATTATACAAAAACTGTCATCTTATCCCATTTTTGTTGGAATATTACATATTCATCATCATTGTATTTCATTATCATCATGTATATTAATGGGAAAAAAGTAAAAAAGTACATTTTTCCTTTTTGGGGCCATTTTTTTATGTTCGTCCGAATTATATGTCAGTTTGTACTAAATCCCAGTAGTTCTTAGAAACTCATTTAATTTTTCCCTTGGGGGGTTTGGTTAAGGGTTTTAAAGGTTTTAAAACGAAAAATGTGCAGACATTTAAGGTCATGTAGCACTATAGTTAATGTTGGGGGTGGTTGATTAGTGTTAGTTGTCAAAGGGGGCAAAGGTTGGGTGGTAAAAGGGGGTTAGGGTCGGGTATGGTAAGGGTTAGATTAGATGGAGGTATGTACGTTTGGGGAAAGAGAATAGGTTGTTGAAGCAGAAAAGTGGGGATTCTGTAAGGTGTCTGATGGGTTGGGAGGTCGGTGAAGGGGGGATGGGTGGGGGAAAGCAGAGGTAAGGTTGTTTCAAAAGGGCTGACAATAGGTGTGGGGATTGAAAGGGGAAACATTAAAAAGGGAAAATGGGGTGGTCAGTTTGTGACATCAGATAGGAGTTTGTTAAGGGGTGGGCCCAACGGTAAAGGGGGCGAGGCGGTCTCCCAAACGTCTGTTCCGATGAAAGGACTGCCCAAGGAGATTGATATTTTTTACAAAATTTAAATTTTTATTATGCGGGGCTTGACCAAAAAGATTCCCCTCGATTATACAAAAAGGTTTAAAGTGTGGGTAATAACCATGGCGGGGATACGGGGAAGCGGGGGTTGGTGATGGTTGGACATAGTGGCGTGGTTGCTAGTGTATCTCCTTTTCTTTGCCGGGGATTCCAACAGGGCTGGGCACCCAGAAAATTTGATTGTTTTTGGCGTGGGACAGGTAGAAAAACCATTCGGGATCTTACAAACAAGGGGGTTTGGTGGTGTGTTTGATTTTATGAAGGTAGGGTTACGGGAGTCAGAAAAATTGTAAAAGGGGAAGAAAGGGTGGTATATGTTTTTTTTAGAGCAAAAAGGAGTGCATAAGTTCTGTAGAAAGGGACGGGATTCGGGAGGGAGTTTTGAAAGTACGAGGGGGGAAGATTACTGCAAAACCAGCACCGGAGGTGGATTTGGAGCCATCATATATACGTGAAACAGGGAAATGAGGGGAGCAGGGTCAAAGGAAATGTGTAAAGGAAGAGGAGGGTTTTTTTTGATTTTGGGGGGTGGGGAAACAAAAGGGCCAAATAGGGGGGTGGGGTTAAAGCCAGGGGGGACGGAATGGAAGAAAAGGAGAGGTTAGAGATGGGGGGAAAGGGGAATGTGAGGGGGGGGTATCCAGGGTTTTGAGAAAGGAGTAGGAATCGTGGAGATGAGCAAGGTAAAGAGGGGTTGGGGAAAATTTTAGTTTAGGGGGAAAAATTTGGGGAATCAAAACAGGGCCCATCGGGAGAGGAAGGGCACGACGCGGATAGAGATGGTATGCCTGTTTCTGTATAGGCCTAACTGGGAACGAAAGGCGCCTAGGAAAAGCGAAGACCACAGTGTGGTTGTATCAAGATGGGAAAGGAAAAATTTGAGGCAGAGGAGTAGTATGGCTCCAAAATCGGAGTGGAGAGGATCAAAGTAACATGAAGATGAAGGAGAGTTTTTGCGATCTGACCCCATGATATATGGATAAGTTTTTAAATTCAAGGCGGGGAGAGCTTTTTTTTTAATGTGTAAAATATGGTCTCGTCAACAGTTTGGAGTCAAAAATGACACCTAGGAATTTGCCAAAGGGGAAAAACGGCTTTGGAGTGGATGCCATATAAGAAAGGGGGGGTGGGGATCTAACGTGAGCGGAGAAAAGGATGGAAAAAGTTTTAGAGGTAAAAGGGGAAGCCATGGTTTGTGGCCCGGGAAAGAACTGATGAATTGCAGATTGAAGAAATTGGTAGAGTTTTGGTAGGGATGTGTCAAGGCATGAGGTTAAATCATCAACTATAGTGATGACCGGGTTTCTGGGGGAAAAACTGAGCCCATATCATTAACAGAAAGAATAAAAAAAGGGGTCTCCCAAAAACCCCTTGTGGACACCTTCGTTTTTGGGGAAAAAAAAGAGATGTGGCAGGGGCGTTTTGCCGGGAAAGGGGCGTTGGGAGGGGAAGGACTTTATGAAGACCCCATTTTTTCCACGTATGCCTAGGAGGACAATTTTTTGGAAAATTTTGGGTACCGCCAGTTATCTATGTTTTTTCTAGATAAAAAAAAATAAAATAGGGGATTCAGGCGTGCAAATGCGATTAAATATATTTCAAAAATGAGCAAGGGGGCACTGTGCTTTTTTGGCAGGGCGAAAAAACCAAATTTGGGAAGGAAGAGAATTTTTGGAATAAGAAAAACCCTTAACGGAAGTTCACCATTCGCTCTAATAGTTTGCAAAAGCCTAGTTATGCGATAGTCTTGAGGGGGGTACCCGATTTAATAGGAAAAAAAAGGAGGAAGTGGGAGTTGGGAGCATAGGGTAGTGAAACCGTCGGGCCCTTTCATGATGTTGGGGGAACGATTGTAGGGAGAATGATTTCAAGGAAAAAAATGGAGATTATGGGACTAAGGGAGGGGGGTAAAGGTATGGGGGACTTTCTCTGATGGTCTTAATAGAGAAAGTGGGGGAGAAAGGTAAAACCCTACTGACCGGGGCTGAAATAACCCCCTTTCTTAGCGCCTTGGAGGGGATCAGAAATTATGGTATCTCGAATAGGGGGATGGGGGGGGGGGTTTTGCCTGATGTTTATGGTTCGGCGCCGAACATTTGAGATAGATGTAGAGGATTAATTGATGAACATAATTTCCCCACTATTTTTTTTACTATTCCGGGATTGTACGACAAAATAGGCGATGCCTTTTAAAAGGAGAAAAGGGCTGATATTTGATTTGGGTACCTCTTTGTAGCGGAAACTTTTTCCGGGCTGCACTTTTTTAAGGTAGTGCTTTGGGGCAATCAAATTTCCCACCAGGAAAAAAAACATTTGGGGGTTATGGCCTTGGGTTTGGGGGGATAGTTATTGCAGCTCTTAAAACTTTTTTGGAAAAAACACTGTATTTTTTGAAATGGAGGGAGGGGGGAGGGAGGGGTATGAATACGAGATGAAGTAAAAGTATGCCAGTCAGCTCTATTAAACACCAGCGTGGGAGTTAGGGAGGGGTAGTAAAGTAGGAGAAAGAAAAACTGGAAAGGGTCACTTAGGAAAGTGGTCAAAGACTACCTTTGAATCAAATGAGAAAAGGGGGGACATGAGAGAGGTCATGCGTGAAAAAGTTTGGTTTGCGTGTATCAAAGTGTGTGGGGCGATCTAAATTTTTAGAATATAAAGTCACTGTGGGGGGGGAAGCGCTCTAGAGATCGCCTGGGGATTTTGTGAAGAATCACCCAAAGAGTGTGACGGCAGTTAAAGTCCCCCAACTATTAGGAAAGGGGGGTTTTGAAGGGGGGAAATTAGATTTTAAAAAAGAAACAAAGTAAATGGGGTGGGAATGGGGAAGTAACTGAAATCACTGGACCCAAACGATGAAGGAAGTCGAATAACTGTGAAAAGGGGACATTGGTTTGAAAGGGAGGGGTAAATAAGGTTTTTCTGTTGATAATATGGACGAGACAAAAAGGGAATGGGGGGAAAGAGAAAAAATGTTGGGGATTGGTTTTTGGAGGTGCGTAAGAAAGGTCCTTGAAGGTATAAAATAATAGGTTAAAAAGGGAAAAGGGATATGCAAAGGTCAGGTCTGTGGAGCGGAACCCGAATTCCAAATAAGGTATTTTAAATTTTAGTGATAAGGTTGTGACCGTGTTGGAGATTTTGGGGGGAAGCAGTAGAGGGTGGGATAAGGTGAGAGGTCTGGATGGGAGAGGGTGGGATTGGGGTGTTCTCTGGGAGGGGTATTGGGAGAGGAGGGTCTGGGAAGGGAAATTGTGACATGGGGTTCCGTTGTTCCAGGGGGGGTGGAAGGGATAGAGGGAGGTGGGAGGGTTAATGTGGGCGGGGTTTTGGGGGGGGGGGGATGGGGCTGTGTTGGGAGGGGTTAGGAGGATAGGGTGTAGGGGGGATATCGTTTGGAGGAGGATGGGGTATCAGCATTATTGGAGTGTGGAAGGAGCAGGGGTTGTAAGATTTGGGGGGTTGAGTGTCAGTTTTTTATTAAGTATCTTGAATATTTTCAATAGTTCTTTTGAGGAGTTGGTTGGGGAGTTTTGGGATAAGGATTTCTTTTTAGGGGGGGAGAGAAAACTGGTGTCTCAAACGGGGGCAAAAGGAAAGGGGGAGGTTTTGTGTGGGAGGGGAAGAGGGGGTGGGAAGTTTGTTCTGTTGTTAGGGTAGTGCGAGGAGGGGGAGGGGAAAGGTGTTGGGGTTTAGGGTGATTGGAGTATCTTAGGGATTGGAGGTTTGGGGTTTTTGGATGGAAAAAGGTTTTCTGGGGAAAGGGGGAGGGTAGAAGGAGATTCTGGGTGGGTAAAAGGGGAAACCCCCCTCCGTGCTTCCCTTTTTCTTCACGTAGTGTGGGCCAGTTTTAATCTGAGAGTTTACCTCGACTCAAATTTTTAGGGGACAGCCCCTATAAAAAACATTATGGGGGGCCGCCACAGTTGGTACATGTGCGTGTTGTGAAGCAGTTAAACGGGTTGGCCAGGGGATCTGGCTTGGGAAGGGAATGTTTGGCTGGGTTCCTAAACCCAAAAATTTTTGCACTGCGTGGAGGAGGTTGGTATGGGGCGAACGGGAGGGATTCTCCCCTATGTAGACGTTAAAGGGGAAAGGCTCTCTACGGAAAGGGAATTTTGGCTAGTTAGTGGGTTTTTTTTTCGATACCTCTGGGGGGAATGGTAGATTGACTGATGTTGCATCATAGTCTGTGAGACAGGGGTAGGTCTTCTCCCTCGACCCCAATCTTGTCCTAGATGGGCAATTTGCTGGGAGTTGAAACGTTTTTGGTTTCAAGTATTTAGGGTTGGTGGGGTTCTGCAAGGATGGGGGTTCCATATAGGTCAGTTAGTTTTTGATGCTTAGCTTGGTTTTTTGGATGTTACTGTGACAAGACGGGAGCGGTCGGGTCGGGTACGGAAAAAGACTTTTCCTACTTTTTTTTGGAGACATTGTTGGGAAAAGAAGGGTGTTGTCAGGTAGGGGGTGTGGGGGGGATCAGAAAAAAACGTTTCATTTGGGTGTGCTGAAGAGGGTATTAAATTGTTGTAAGATAGGGTAGTCGAAGGCGGGGGGGTACGAAGATGGAGAGTGTTGAGGGAGGTGTGTTATGGGGAGGTGGGCAGTAAGGGGTAAGGGAATAAAAAAGGGAGGGTGGGGTGGTTGATTTGGAGGTGTGGGGGTAGAGGTGTTGAAGTTTTAGCATGCTGGGAGAGTGGAAATGTTCCTTAAGGGTTGATTGTTGGCTACTGTACTAGAGTATTGTGAGGGGGGATTAAATTTCAGGTTCGGAGCCGTGGTCAAAGGAGAGCCTGGGGGCGGGAATCGGGGGGGGTTTACATCGTTGGGGCTATTTATAAAGGGCAAGCCTCATTGCCCCCCAAAAGTGGGGAAGGTTTTTATTTTTGGCCATGGTAAGCCTGGGGTTAGTTGGGGTAAAAACATCCACCCCCCAGGGCCCCTTTTGGGGGAAGGGCTAGGTAAAATAATCGGGGGAAAACCGTGCCCTGGCTCCCTGGCCGTTCAGGACTGCACAAAATAGCCTTTCATCCTTTCACACGCTCTCACATCTTAGGAGGGGGTTAGCGAAGGGTTTGGGGAAGGGGCAGAAACGACAAGCAGGAAAAGGAAAAAAAAAAAAAAAAAAAAAAAAACCATGCAAAATTGTTGGTCGAGGGTGGTCCCAAGGTTGGGGAGTTTTCCCCTCATTGGGTTTCCCAGTTCCGCCCCATGCCCCCCCCGACAACAAGGGCAAGGGATTGGGGGGGTGCTTATTGCAAAAATGGATTCTATCCTGCACTTCTTCATTGATGCCCTTTTTCACAGGGCCTTGCACTAGATAATGGGGTACAGTTACAAATCAGTGTCCAAAAAATTTTTGCACTTTAAAGATGTATAAAACCTTTATTCCAGTCTAGAACCTCCAAAGATTTCCCCAAGAAGAATCCCACCCCGATCTCCTGGGACAAAACCCGAGTGGAACTTGCGTAACGACCAAGAAAGTGGCTTGAACAATTCCATCAATTATGTCATGAGGAAGACGGAATGGTCGGCGCCCTCGTCCGGTAGCTCACCAAGGGAGGCATGTGGATGAAAAAAAGGTGGAATTCCTTTTCTTGGGGTTTCCTTATTCTTCCTTAGTTCTTTCTCATGTTCAGGCGCAGAATGCATTCATGGAATAAAAAGGGATTTTTGTTCTTAAAAGGAAATCATTCAAAGGGACCCCTCATTGCTACTATCAATTCTATATACATACCAAAATTTCTGGGTTTTACAGTTGACATAGTATTGAGGGTATTAAATACAGAAAAGAAAAAACTTTTTATTTCTTAACAAACTTACAATTCCTCTTACAAATGTCCACTAAAAAAACTTTTTACAAAGAACAATAAAAGGGGTTTTAGTGACATTTTTTAATCACTGAATACATATACACTAAAATATAATGTATATAAAAAGGACTGAGGTAAACCCACAACTAAGAAAATTGGAATTCATTATTTTTAGTCTTTATAAATGATCAAACAGATGTCAGGAAACTGGAAATCAAATTTATTAATATTTAAAAACAAACTAAACATCATTATATGATAAGGTCAGTAACATATTAATGTTGCATTTTTTTTTTGCATACTGTTTGAAATAAACAAAACAATGAAAAAGTTTATTCAAAACATAACTAAGAACAAATGTGCTCAGTCATGACACTAATACCAACTAATACTACTATTGATAACAATAATATTGAATTATAATAATCATTTCAAAAATAACAATGAACTCCACATTCACAAACATAACTGAACTACTTGTATCAAAAGTGATTTTCATTATAAAACTGTAATGATGATTTTATCAAAGAGCTTTGGATATACTGGAGAAAAAAAAAATGTTACAACTAAGGAGTAATTCAATTTATCATTCCTGCATTTTTTCTTTGTCTGATAAAAGGAAAAAAAAGGGAAGAAAAAACGTTTAAACTAAATTCTCCTTTATAAACATGTCTTACACTCTTTTGTACACACTTTCTTCGTCATGCTTTTTTACACCCAAAGCCTCTTCCTTGTTTAATCTCCAATCAAAAACTTGAACCTATCTCCTGTAAAAAAAGATAGGTAAACAAATTTAAAATTAAAATTTCCCTTTCCCTTTTTTTTAAAAATTTTATCTTCTTTTCTGTTTAAAAATATTCTCTATGTTCGACTCGTCCCCTGGGGAACTGGGGGGGGAAAACATTAAATTGCAAATTTTTGGTATCATTATTCATTTTCTCAGGTATTTCTGAGCAGTTTCATTAAACTATGCAAACTTACATACTACAAATGTTGAGGAGACAAGAAAGGAAAGAAAAAGAGATGTAATTCAACTGGTTATTTTAAAAGTCCACTAACCTGAACTGAAGGTTTCTGTGTAGGAGTCTTCCAGCTTGGTTTTATAATGTCACTTTCGTCTGAGCTGTCTTCACTCGAGTCTTCCTCTTTCACATTTAATCTCGAGTTTCCTTTAGCTGGGGTTTGTTTCTTTGGTAGACTTGTACGAACCTCAGAATGGATACTCTGTTGTTGCCTCTGCTTTGGAGACTTCATTGCTTTTCTTTGCATAGCAGCAACTTCTTCATCATTTGAGCTGGATTCACTTGAATCCGAAGTCTCTTGTCTCTTCGCCAGGGGTTGATGCCAATTTCCTTTCATCTCATTATTACTTTCTTCTTCTTCTTCTTCTTGATCAGTAGAATCATCTGATGAACTGCTTTCAGCATTTTGGACTTCTTGTTCCACAGTCTTGCCTTTTGTTTTATTCTTGGCAACAGGCAGCTCATCTTCATCCGAATCTAGTGCTTCGTCTTTTGCTGTCACACCATTTACTGTGCTCTTGAGTTTTTTCTTTGGGCTAGAAATATATACTGGATATACTTTGTTTGGGTATTTCTCCTCAAATATATCACGGCAGAAGTAAGCTCTGACTTGTTTACGGTAATGTCCCAAGTACATGACACGTTCGGCCTCTTCGAGACTTTCTACAAACTCCAACAAATTGCTCTTATATTCTTCCTGCAACTCCCTAGACCGATTCCTGTAAATCTGTTTGTGTTCCTCTGGTAATTTATTCCAGTATTCCTTACAGCTTTCTTTCCTCTCTTTCGCGTCTGAGAATTTGCCCTTCATTTTGTGTTCAAATTTAGCACTGAACAACAAAAATCCAGTACGAGGAGGCTTCTTGGGTAATTCACTGAATTTGGGCGCGTTCATGGCAGTGACTTGCACATTTTCAAATTTATTCAAGCTACTTTTAACTTTCTGGGGTTTTTCTTTCTTTGCTTTCTTGGTGGTTTCCTGAGAGAAAGATAAACGGTAAGAAAACTTGCCACAAATTCCACAACAATAACGTGAACTTAAAGAATACAAAATACAGAATACACCTCCACTCTTATCATTACACAAACAATATTGAAACACTTCAAAAAAAAAATATATATATCCTCCTTTCTCTTACAAAAAGTACATATAGCAACTTGAAATGGACTGTGCCTTCTTTATCTAAAGCTAATATACTATTGCATGTTGTTGTTTTTCAACATTAAGCTAAATAAAAGAATCCTTCAAAAAAATACAAATGAGAAGTATAAATAAGAAAGGCTAGTATCTCAGCAATTATTCATATATTTTGGAACCTATATTCAGGCCCAAAACCCCTTTATTTAAACAAGTCAAATTTATGATTTTTTATATTCTAATAATCAAGAAACAGAGTAACACAAAGAAATACTTACCGGGAAATAACGATTAACTATATCCATTACATACTCATCTTGCTGTTCTTTCCACCGAGCCACCTGCTCACGGTATTCTTCATACCTCTATAAAAACAAAATAGGCAAATGTTAATAGAATAAAAAATTAACAAAATCTCAAGTTATATTCCAAACTCTGTTAATACCTTTTTCTTTTCTAAATACTGTAGCTGAACAGAAGACTAATCAACCTACAGAAGAAATTTTAAAACTAAAAACTAGAGTAAAAACAACAAAATTGTGCACAGAAGTATGCGTAAAACTCAGTGACTGATCATTTAGTTGTCAACTTCAGCTAAAATTGACCAGAATAGGATTACACGCATTGCTTCAATTTTAGCACAGACCAGGCTTCATCTCAATGGCAATGTTTAATCATTGCTTGTACTTGAAAAAGAGCTTCCCCTACTTTGAATCTTTCCTGCATTGTTTCCCAGTTCTGCTGTATCTTTCTTTAACTCCCATAAACACTTATGACTGTTCCTCCTCTCTCATTCATTTCCTTTAAGTCTTTTTTTCTGTAAAAGGCCATCATTTAACCCTGCCTGTAAGTCTGCATTTAAATACATTTACACACAATGTACATATAAGAATATACTAATACAAGTGGTCCGAGACAAGCAAAAACTGCATTTATGTATGAGTCTTGTGGCAAGAGTTAGAATTTTGTTCGTATTTTGTTTCCATTATAATTTACAAACCAATTTCCATTTTTTCAAGCAACAAACAGGATTTACTTATTTTTGGTAAAAATGAATACGTAAATAAAGTGCCTGGCCACTGCCCCCTATGAAGGAAACCCCCACCAATTCAATACTGAAACATGTGGATTGTTAAAATATGAAAAGATTCACATTTGAAGAAAATTGGTAACACCATTTTTTTTTTTTTTTTTACACACATTTAATTAGCTTGGTTTCCTGAAAAATCAACATGCAGCTAAAATCATCAAGAATGTGGAAATTTACTTTTCCTGTGCTTCTACCTTTTGCTCAAGCAGGTGACTGTTTTCAAAAGTTTCTGACATAAAATATCCTGTGCTTCTTAAAAATAAATAAATAAATGAATAAAAAAGTACATGTAATGTCACTTAACCCATTGCCGACGGGTGGCATGTACGTACATGCCATGGCATGGCGGGACCATCTGCCGGGGGCACGTACGCACATGCCATAGAGTATGCATGGACATGCCATGAGTTTTTTTTTTTTTACAATCACGGCAAAAGATTATTTTTCTGCCAGTGAAAGTGTGATTAAGTCGGTTTTAACACTTTCTCATTTTTACCATGCAACAAACAAAAAAAATGCAACAAACCGACAATTTCAACTCCATGATGCCGCACACTGCTTATTTTATTCGGACTACAGACCGAATAATGATCAACTATGGAGTCTATATAACAACAAAAATACCCTTCAGTCTCGATTTATCAGGAAGTTTGGCAAGTAGAGACTATAAAAAATAATGAAAACTGAAAATACAACATTTTCGTAGTATTACGAAAAAACGGCATGGGGTGCTGGTATTTGGCATGAGTGGCCGCGCATGCTCGGGCGACGATATAAGCCCCCGGCAGCGAGGCCCTGGCCTCTATGA
>NC_051422.1:31783339-31793339 GCF_015228065.2 Penaeus monodon | reverse complement strand
TAAGCTGGGACTGCACCATAAAATCTTATTAAAATGTATTCAATTATTTTTTATTTATTTATTTCATTGATCATCTTTTGGTAAATATTTACATTGTGAATCATCATAATGAAATATGAAATTACCATCAACTCCCTACAGCAACTTTTTGTCCTCTTCTGGAACATCCTCACTTTGCCCTAGCTCTGTGCATCCATTCTGTTTTGACTAGCCATTATTTTTTGTACTGACAACTGCAACTTTTTCTCCTCTGTTAGAATATCACCTTCAATTAGCACTAGGTCAGTGTGTCCATAATATAGAGATTAACCAAATGAAGTAGTTACTGGATCTAATTTATTAATATCTATGAACACAGACTTAATGTCATTCACACATCTTCAAATTACATGCTGATGACATATTTGGATATGAAATTTTTGCTCTGTATTCATTTTATTATAATTTAAATTATGCATAGAGCTTACCTTTAGAAGGTTTATTTTTTTACATCTTACCCCTACATAATGCCTGATACATACTAGATAGCGATCAAAATCTATTTTTTTTTCCCTGGGTACTTCTATGGTTTGTCTAGGAATTAATGAGATTTTTTTTATGAAAGGAAAAAAATAATCATTGAAATTATAACAAGTGAAAACTCAGAGATTTTAACTTTAAAAATATGTATAATTTGAATGAAGAACAACTTAGGAAATCTATGTCATTAATCCCTAAATTATCATTCAGATATTATCTAATTTTCCAACCAATTCTGGTCAGATGACTTTTTGAGTAATTCAACTTTAAAAGTTCAAATAAATTGATTTTCACTTAAGTTTGGCAAATATTGCTGAAAATAATATATGGTACTGCTACATGCAGTCTTATATTTTTCTAGAAGTTAAAAAAAAAAAATCAGGATATGTGTAATATGCTAATTATCCCCCATCCCTCCCCCCCCCCTCTCCCATAGTGTCACCTGACCACTTAACCAATATGTGTGCTTTTGGCGGAAAAAAAGATTTACCTCACTGCTTAGGGTGACAGGACACATATTCCAAAAGCAAGAACAATAACCCTTACATCATAATTCCACAAGAGTGAGGATCTCATGCGTAAATGTCAATGTTGCCATAAGGCGATAATCCACAGTAAGAGAAAACTCCCCCACATCTCAATGTACTTCTGTCTCCATTTTCTCAATAACCAATCAAATAACTTATTAGTCTATTCTAATTGGCCAATAATAGACTTTGTAAATCTATAAATGTAGACCTACATGACAGATGTCCTAGGCAGTGGGAAAATACTACATAGCTAGATATAAAAAACATTCTCGAGTTTATCTTTACTACAAAGTAAGTCACTGATATATCACCAGTTATATTCAAGATTTAAAGAGAAAAAAATTATTTAATTAAAGGGTGAGCCTCCTCTTAAGCATAGAACCATAAACAGACAAAAACTATGATAACTGTTATAGAAAATACAACTTTAAGAAGCACAGAATAAAATCTTTAAATATGAAGATTAAAGAAATAATCATTGACAGACTCTGCTAATCCATGCTCATACTACCAAGGCCAAGCATTAACCTCCTGAAGACAGATGGAGGCTTGTTAGCCTTTGCTAGAGACCACAGCAAATACAAGCATTCACAGAGCCCTGTATTAAAAAACTGCAAATGAAGTCTGACTTTTTATAACTACACAAAAAGCCAACACAAAGCCTGCGCACCTGGCTACGATTCAGCATATGCCAATAAACCTCCCCTTATTGATATAACAAGGGCTGATAGACCTCCAAGAATTGGCATTAGTTACTGAGAGAGATGCACCTTCCTGAGACAAAGTCCCAAAGCCAGTGCTTCATGCGAACCTAAAAATCCAAACCTAAGCTTTCCTGCCTTATATTTACTCCCTAGAGAGTATGGGCAAGCCCCTCCCTGTATCCCCTTTTATTAGCACTTTGTGCCAATTTACAGAAAACGGACACTAAGAACTATGTGCGAGGGTGTTTAGGATGTAGTCTCTGCCAGCCGATATGCTGTGGATATTTTCATCATTTCGTGGTAAATATGAGGTTGCAGCAGCTGTATCTTTGTTGTTTATAACTCTGCTTCTTATGCTCTATAAGATAGCAGTGTTCATTTCCCTCTATCTCTGTACATTGCCCTCAGTAACATTAACCAGTACATTAACCCTATTAGCCTTCAATGCGGCAATAACTAGACACTGTGCCATTGCCAAGCATGCCTTTAGGTTGTAGGAACAAATCAGAAGCAAAGCCGCATCCCCACCACTGGCCTCTGCACCATCGCAGAAGCCGCTGCCCATCGGCCAGTGGTTTACATGCCCATCATCACAGTCTCTCTCGACACTCTAGCAAAGGCTGACAAACCCTCATAACATACAAAATGGACCTTCAAATATGGACGCATACCCAGCTCTACTGTGCCAGATTAGATTTTGGGGCATAAAAGCTTCAATAACTACTTGACAGTGTATAACTATGGGGTAGGACCAAGGTTATAGGAATGCCAACAAAGATCACAGCAAGCTTCAATTGTATCTGAAAGCCACAACATGGTAGTAAAGAAGGCTTACCTGGATATTCCTGGAAAAAGAATGAAATATGGTTATCCTCAAGTATACAGCCAAAGATTTCTTAGTTTGGCCTTCATTCACATTCTATGGTATGCCACTGTATAGCACCGTAGAGTCCAGCCAATGTGATTACTTCTGCATAGCAACTACCCCTTTGATGCCCTTGTCCACTGATTTACGATCCAAGTGCTATGGGGGCACCTCAGCCTGTAGGCCTCTCTACCCATCAGGAATATTCGTCATTGGGGCAGCAAGCCATACACCAACGGTCATTCTAAAACTTTAAAAACCCACGTGTTCTTACACCACCGCTTCACGTTCTCTAGCTTAACAGCAAGCCCAAGACCACCATGCCGACGGCAGACACATACCCACTCCTATTCTCCCGAGAGGAACCGAGGACCTCCGCTCGCTGACGCAGGCGACCGCGTGGCTCTGCTCGGCGCCGGGCTCGGAGCAGCTGGCTCTGCGCGTCGGCGGGGAGCGCGTGGCCGCCTCGCCGCCTCCCCTGCGCCGCGGCCGAGGAACCGTTACATCCCGTGCTGCCTCTTGCGCCGCACGAGGCCCGCCGGACTCAACAAACGCAACAAGTTACGTCACGAAATATAGCAGGCGAGACGCTGTCTTTCTCTGAAGGAAAGAAAATCGGATTTTGACAACACGCGTGGCTGGCGCGTTGGAGAAAGAAGCCCTCGCTTCGATCCGTTCGGATAATGGGCTGATTTACGATAAACCATGGCGTACACGTGCTTCCAAGCGTGTACACATGTGCAACGCATGCATATTAACAGGAGTGTGCATGTGTATAGGCCTTTTATTTGTGCATTTAAGTATGTGTGTATACAGTAAATGCAAACACATGCGCACGTGGATATATACATGTATGTGTACGTTATGGTTATATATATATATATATATATATATATATATATATATATATATATATATATATATATATATATATATATATATATATATATATATACTGTATACATATGGGCACACACACACACACACACACACACACACACACACACACACACACACACACACACACACACACACACACACACACACACACACACACACACACACACACACACACACCATACACACACACATACACACACATACACACACACACACACATACACACACACATACACACACACACACACACACACACACACACACACACACACACACACATACTAACACACACACACGGGGAAGGAGGGGGGTCACATTTATTTATTAGTTGTTTTGATTTGTTTTTCTTCATGATCTCAGCTCATTTTGCATTTGCTTGTTTAAGTCACCCAGACGAAAAAAGGTTTTCTTTTCGTTGACATTTCTCTAAAAACTTATTCGAGATTGTCAAATAATTCCGCTGTAGCATGAGGGTGTTTATATATTGTACCAATAATGAAGGAGGTATACATACTACTTTGTACAATTACACAACTGTACTCTAAAGCTGTATTATTTACAGCTGTAATGGAGATTTCATTTGATATAAGGGTGTCCCTTACGTATATGCATACTCCTCCACCTCGCCCTGCATCACACCTATAAACACTGAAATTTTGAATATTAGTGAAATTACTTGACATTTCTTCATGAAGCCGTGTCTTACTAATGCAAAGGATGTTGATATCTCTCTCCATGGTCATCATTTCAATTTCTTCAAAGTGACCAAGGAGAGATTGCGCACTGATATGTTCTACTTTGATTGACCAGCATGATGTGACCTTTGGTCTTGCTGACTGTGTGACGGCGTCAAACAAGCTGGTCGTTCTTGTACTTGTTTTTGTTTCAATACTTTTACATTTTTAGGGAAAACATCTGAATTTGTGAAGAGTTCTGGGTGTATGTCTTTGCCTTTGATTGCTACTGTGAAACTAGAATAAAATTTATGAGTTATATTTGTCTTATATGTCTTGCATTTGATATATTTTCAAACTCTTGGACAAGAATGTCATCTATGTCATCTTCCTCTGTGTCAGGTGACAACTTGTGATGTATAAGTGCACTACCTGGGGACGTTCTGCACCTCGTAGTGGTTTGGGCGCTTAGCTCCTCGCGTGCTTTTCTTCTCCTTTTTTTGGAGGTGACGGTAACGAAACCTTCCTTCTTGCTAGTTTGCTTGCGCTTCCGGTCGTTCTGTGATGTTGACAACGAGCGTCGGCACTTGTGGTGGTGAGGGGGTAGTCGGGGTAGTAGAGAGGGTAGGGACTCCAGGCACCTGATGTGTTGCGTCATCCCACTAGCGGTTGGGTGGAAGACTTTTTCTTCGTTCTTCCTCTTGCTGTTCTTGATATAGCTTCTCCTCGGTGTTATTTGCGTCGATGCCTCGCTTCTCATCCCAGGAACCGATGCCTCAGCATTGTTGGGAAGGCGCTTGCCTTCGTGGGTCGGCTGGCTAGGGGGGTGAAGAAAGAGGGGAGGGGATATCGAGGGGGGAGGGTGAGGGGAGGTGCTCTCAGGGGTGGTGGACACAGGCGTAGAGGTTGTATGGGGGGAAATATTGTGTAAGTATTCATGATTTTGCAGGGTGGAGGTATAAGACGTTCTCACAGGAGGAGGGGATGCCAAAGGGAAGGGTTGGTAGGAGGACTGGTCGTGGGCAGAGGAAGGAAGGAGGACGAGGTTTGGAGGAAGGAAGATGAATCTGATGCGAGTGATGCTTCCTCTCCGCATCCCTGCTTCTGAGTAGGCATCACGTCTTGGCCAAGCAATTTGTTGATGGTAGATAGCTGGTCACGAAACACAACACTCAGCAAGTCTGTCTTGTTTTCGATGATATCTTGATTGATCATAGCTGGTTGGTTGTGTGTCTGGGTGCCTAGGTGACTTGGTTTGTGGGAAAATTTCACAAGGGGTGTGGATTTTTTTGGTGGTGACCAATCTGTAGTTGGAATGTTTGTTGTTGTCGTTGCGAATACTAATTTGTTATTGTTCAGACACTGATCAATCATTGTACTATCATCCTTTTAATGTCGTGTTCCTTGGTTTTCTAGAGTCCGAGAAGTCTAAAATGATGTTGTGAGCCTTATTAATTTCTTCAGGGCCATACAATTTTTTTTATATGGTCGCACAAGATCATCCTTGCCCATGCTTTCTTTGCTACGATAAGGCAAAGGATGGTGTTCAGCACTATTGCAATATTGCCTATTTGATGCACTGCTTTTTTGTTGTAATCGCTGTTATAAATGTCGTCACTGTTGTCTCTGTTTTCATTGAGAGAGAGAGAGAGAGAGAGAGAGAGAGAGAGAGAGAAAGAGAGAGAGAGAGAGAGAGAGAGAGAGAGAGAGGAGGGGAAGAGAGAGAGAGAGAGAGGGGTGGGGGGATGAAGTGAGGGAGGGACAGAGAGTGAGAGTAAAAGGTAAAGAACCTTAGTACATTGGTTATGACTGATTGGGCAGTGATAGTGGTTATAACGGCTTGACTCTTTATTAAGGAAGAGTACTACACAGTGAAGGGGACGATGTCATAGGGTAAACGGCCCCACACACGATCAGTTTTTTCGTCAATTAATTGATATCAATTTATTGACGTCAATGAATTGATGGAAATCACTGTGCCCACACACGGTCAATGATTTTACTTCAATTTAAAGGGCTTGAAAGAGTTGTCCGAGCTATCACTGTCACACTGCTGGTCGTACCCGAAATGTTATGCCAAGTGTGTAGTCATAGTCTGAGATGGTTATAGGAATCTCTGCTTTACTTTCTTGTTATTTGTGTTCCTTACTACTATCGCTGAAGAAACTTTCGTTGTCAGTATTTTCCTCCTGATCAGAATCTTCGTTCTGGTCAGCACTATCACCAGTGTCTGAGTCGGTCTTTTGTGTTTCTGGAATTATACTACGTGGCTGTAGGTCCTCTGTATGGAAAATCTCGAGCTTGGTCCATAATTCATCTGATTTTACCCTCCTCTTCACTAGTGCGTAGAGGGAGAGAGAGAGAGAGAGAGAGAGAGAGTTGTATTTTGGACATACATTTATATTGCCATATGTTATTTAAATGTACTTATTAAAAAATATGATATTACTATTCTTTTCAACGCAGTGCATAAAACAACATAAAATAAATACATTATGTAAAGCGCTAACGTAATAACATTCAACATAAAATGAATTAGATATAAGTTTCCTTGACAGATTCAAGAAATATGTGCCAGCAACGGTTTTATTTGCTGGCAGTTAACAATCATAAAATTTCTGCACCTCAGTCGGATATCCTCGACCTAGCAGTAATTTCTGCCCTATGGTAGATTTGTCGTATAAGATAATTTGAAATGTCACATGGATCTATTTCACGCGAAGATGGGGTAGCTACTTCGTTTGGGAAACAAATAATTCAAGAGGAGCCAGTGAACGCTGCATATTTTCTCGAGAAGGAGATGAATCTTGCGTGACGTAGACTGGAAAATCTACTTTAACACTAATAAGGTGTGGCAATGTGTAATTCAAAAACGTTAAATAACAATAGATTGAAGGATCTCTTGGAGCGTCGTATATTTAATCAACGGCCGCCAATCTCTCTTCCACACATTTGAAAATACAATTTTAAGGGCTGCCACTGCTCCATTTCAAAACGGGAATTTCTGTGCAGCTATCTCAGAGCGCCCATGTTAGATGCCCCCTCAGACTCAATCCTGTGAGACTACAAAGAAATATTGAAAAAGTTAGACAGATAAGGATAAGTCCGATATGCGAAGCTTTGCCTCGCCCGGGCTATGCCATGAGGGGAGCCTGGCCTGTGTCGACTAATGCCGACTCGCTCACGTGTGTCAGCTGGGGCTGACTCGGCTGAACCAGAGTCCTTACCCGCCGTAGTGCCCAGCCACAGCAGTAACCTCCAGGCGACAGTTGCAACTTCTCGCGCCTGGGCGGGGCGCGTACCGCCGACCGCTTGACCCACTGCTTTCTTCATGACGTTCTCATCCTCATCAACATGATGCACCACTACAGCGCGTTTACCCAGAGGTGCAGTTTTTTGTTTCCTCGCTAACTATACTAAATTTGCTTTTTGATAACTTATTTGCTAGTTTATGGGAGGCACATTTCTTCGTTTACTCGTCATAATTGGGGAACATCCTTTTGTGCAGATGAAAAAGGAAGTTACACTGTTATATTGCAACATTTGGAAAAAAAAACTATATATACTTACCATTATTGCCATATTGTTATCAACACACGGGTATTATAATGATCTCCTAGATGTTCAGCCCAATGAATTATATTGTGGCAACTCCGTCGACTCCTGTGCTTTAAAAGAGTAAGTTCCGATGCAGTCGCCCTCTGCCTCCGCCCCAATACATCGCTGTACAGTAAATACATCGACAGTCTAGCCGACGTATGAGTTGCAGCTGGGAAATGGTCTAACCATCTATTTTGTGTGGTATTATGACAGATCGGTCATTGCTTTCCACGTAGACTTTATGTATTGAAGATTTACATGAGTTATCCATTGTAATGTACCCGCATCTCTTTATAGAACATGTACTAGATGTATAACTAGAGAAAAGGCGACATTGAACCTGC
The DNA here is from genome assembly GCF_015228065.2 of Penaeus monodon. NCBI lineage: Eukaryota > Metazoa > Arthropoda > Malacostraca > Decapoda > Penaeidae > Penaeus > Penaeus monodon. The sequence goes on along the minus strand of NC_051422.1, from coordinate 31,785,203 downwards.
AAACTTCATTTATCTAAAAAAATACACAACTCTTCGCAGTGAGTGTGTTGCAGGACTGAAGGGTTTAAGTCATTCTGTGGAATTGTGGGTTTGCCTTTGCAGTTGCTCAGCTGGAAGACCCGAGCTAAGTGACATCGGCTGAAATGTCCGCCTGGATGACATTCGGTTTACCACATCATATCAGTTCAAGCCATGGTGGTTTCAGCAATTATGATGTTTACTTTATCTAAACACTGGAAATGTTTTAATATTGCTTTGAATACTTTTGTTTACATCAAACCATCTGTCGTCACACAAAAATAACAAAAGTACTGTCTACGGAAAAATTCCCGTAGTGACGTCAAGATCCCGTCTTTTGTCTTCGTTTAGCAGACGAATTTCCGTAGAGTTCTGGCCGCATCGAATGCAGCTCCTCGTGATATAGCGCCAATACATTCTACACTATTATCCTATAGCGTTCTACAACATTTGACATCTACACATTTTGCCCTAGTGCTGTGTGACCCTTGATGTCTAGCACATTTATTTGTTGATTATAATAAAAATAATACATTTATTTTTTGACGATTCATTAATTACGTCTTCTGTTTCTGCTATATATCGTTAGTAGATAGATATCGAGAGGAATATCTTTATACTTGATGGGTCTGAAGATTCAAACTGGTTCTAGAAGAAAACTATTCATGTTTATACTTTTTACTATAGTTATAATGATAACAGCAATAGTAATAATAGTGATGATAATAACAATGATAATAATATTTATTATTATTTTTATTATCATTATCATCATTATTGTTATTAGTATTGTTGTTGTTTTTGTTATTGTTATTATTGATATCATTAGTTACTTTTATGACTGTTATCATCTTCATTATTATTATCGTATATATAAATAAATTGTAATATTATCATATAAATAAATGAATGGTAATATTTTTAGTATTTGCGGAGCTTTATTCGAAAGATCACTTCCTACATATCATGTTTATTCATATATCTGCCTTTTGATAAGTCTCAAAACCACACATAGTGTATTTATTATTCTCGTAAATTCTTGCTTTTTGTTAAAATAAATAATCATACTCTCTCTTACGAGTTTAATGATAAATATGTTACGTAAAGAAATTCAAACGATTATTTATCACCTACTTGTCAATCCTGCCTATAATGTCAAATTTTACTACGTAAAAAATATCGATAATGACTGAAATTTTAATTAACATAATTCGAAGCGCAATTCACAGACTCATTATTCTTGTAAGTATACAGTTATATTATATGTACTATACTTTTAATTAGTATGGATTTTTCAGTGTTAGTGATGACCTACGAAGCTATGAATTTTAACGAAACATGTACTTAATTCACAAAAACTCTTTACTATTAATAAGTGTCCAGTTCCTTTCATATGAACTCATCATTAACTATCATTGGTTATGGGAATAAAGAAAGAATATGTATCTTTTTTCACGAAGTATTATCTAGAATAAAAACGAAAAAAGAGAGTATTATTTGGGATTTCCATTTCTTCTTTAAATACAGCAAATAATAATTTCTGTATTATGGGATTTGAGAGTTTACCCTAAACTGCCCTATCATTTAAGTAAACAAAGAAAACACATTTATCGTTAGCCTCTCATAACGCTGGAAGATAGTAAATGAAAATGAGCCGAAAAAACAGTGGAAATACTTGAGTACCAGTGCTGAGTACGCGCGAGCTGTCCACATACACGAATAAGGCGTTGCATTAAATGTTTCTTCTTCAGTGTCTGAAAAAGTTACTTTTTGTTCTGTTTATTTATACATGTTATTAACTGTCAGCTAGTTCTTCTTCTCCTTCTTTTTCCTTTTATATATATAT
>NC_051422.1:31763339-31775839 GCF_015228065.2 Penaeus monodon | reverse complement strand
AAGTTCCTTGCCCAAGGGAACAACGAGCCGGCCGGTGACTCGAACCCTTGAACTCAGATTGCCGTCGTGACAGTCTTGAGTCTGATGCTCTAACCACTCGGCCACCGCGGCCTTACCCCGATACCTAATACCCACTTATTCCCAATCCCCCCCTCCCCCCAGCAGACTCACCCCAGCCCGCCCCTCTCCCCCAGGACTCCGAGGTCAGCGTCCTCGCAGTCGTGGCAGAGCGAAGGGAAGCTGCACACGCGCGTGACCCGCCGCTCGACCTCCATGGAGGACGTGAGCCGCGCCATCCCGCAGGTCAAGAACCCGGCCTCGCTCAGCGCCCTCACTGTCGGTCAGTTGCCGGCCTTGGCCTCGGGGCGTTCGTGCTGTCAGCTGTCTCCTTTCTTCTTATTTTTCTTTCTCTCTTCTTTTTTATTTTCCTCTTCTTGTTCATTGTTTACGAACATGCACAATCGTATGTTGGTCGTGTTTCAGCCACATTTTTTTATAGTTATTGTTATAAATTACAAGGATTGTTATGTGAATATCATTATCAGAATCACTTTTGTCATTATTATCATTGATATTACGGTAGTTATTATTACGATATTAGAGTTAGTATCATTATCAATATTGATTCCCTATATATTAACACTATTGTGATATCAGCATCATCATTATGATTATCATTCTACGTATCATTAGCAATACCACTGGCATTATTATTATAGTTATTGTTAGCATTATGTTATTGTCATCATTATGATTATTATTAGTGCCATTAATACTAGTACTGCTCTACTACCACTACTACTATTATATTATTATTATTGTTACTACTACTATTATTATTATTATTATTATTATTATTATTATTATTATTATTATTATTATTATTATTACTATCATCATCATCAATATCATAGTTATATTATAAATCAACATTAACATATTTGTTATAATTGTTGATATTATAATCATAAATAATATTACTGGCCTTTAATGTCGTTATTATGAATATTATGGTCATCAACATCGTTATTTATGATACTATTATTATAAATTACACTAATATTAATGATACCATTAATTTCGTCATGGTCGTCATTATTGCTATCACTATCTCCACCATCACTGCATCACTCCCCGGTTTTGTTAGCGATTCACTGGTCTGTAATGAGACGTGAGTGCCAAGCCTCCCTTGCCTTGTGACAGACGAGGGCCAGCGCGCCACCCTCAGCCAGGCCGTTTACGAGGAGTGGTACTTCAAGAGGTGCCGCCAGATCAGGTCGCAGAGGGTCAAGGCCAAAGACAAACAGCGAGAAGAGGAGAGGAAGAAAGAGGTGGTAAGTGGGGGAGGAAATGGGCTGGGTTGTATGTTTTAAGGTATGTGTGTTTATGTGTATGGCGTAGGGTCTCTTTCTCCTTTTTCTCTTTCTTTCTTGCTCCTCTCTCTCTCTCTCTCTCTCACTCTCTCTCTCTCTCTCTCTTCTCTCTCTCTCTCTCTCTTCTCTCTCTCTCTCTCTCTCTCTCTCTCTCCTCTCTCTCTCCTCTCTCTCTTCTCTCTCCTCTCTCTCTCTCTCTCTCTCTCTCCTCTCTCTCTCTCTTCTCTCTCTCTCTCTCTCTCCCTCCCTCCCTCCCTCCCTCCCTCTCTCTCTCTCTCTCTCTCTCTCTCTCTCTCCTCTCTCTCTCTCTCTCCCTCTCTCCTCTCTCTCCCCTCTCTCCCCTCTCTCCTCTCTCTCTCCTCTCTCTCTCCTCCCCCTCTCTCTCTCCTCTCTCTCTCTCTCTCTCTCTCTCCTCTCTCTCTCTCTCTCTCTCTCCCTCTCCCTCTCTCTTTCTCTTCTGCCTGCTTGCTGTGTGTCTTTCTATCTTTAATAAATGGTTGGATCCATGTTGGCTAATCCTTTTTCTTTCCATCGAAGAAAAACAAGGAAAAGGAGGAGAAGGTGACAGTTGCAGTGTGCGAATGGGAAGAGAAGAAGCTCGAGCAGAAGAAGAAGGAGCGAGAGAAGAAAAAGACGGAATCTCAGAAGGCAGCGGAAAAGGAGAAGGAACAGCAAGAGAAGCAGCTGCGAATAGCGGCCGCCATCGAGGCTTGGGAGAAGGAGAAGATAGCGCTGGCCAAGGAAAAGCGAGAGAAGAAGAGGGCGGAGAAGCAACGGAAGATGGAAAAGGCGCAGGAACAGCTGACCAAGAGAGAGGAAGCGGAAGTGGTAGGCTGGCCTCGCCCGCTCGAAAATTTGCATTTCGCTCTTTTTATTTCAGTTTAATACGATTTTTTTAACGGTGTATTTATTTTGCGAGAACAGTTATTTTTAGAAGTGAGATAGCAAATTAATCTAAAGAGTTGATAGATGTTCAAATACAGCATTTTGATTTAATCTTCGAAGCAAGTTCGAATCCCCATTTGAAAGCTTGTGGTTGAGAATATGACTGTGCGAATACTGCAAAGCCTGAGTCACCACATGCCTAGATTTAAAGAAATCAAATAAGAAGTAAGCCGCTTCTGAAATGTCTTTTTATGACAGTCGGGTCTCTCTCTCTCTCTCTCTCTCTCTCTCTCTCTCTCTCTCTCTCTCTCTCTCTCTCTCTCTCTCTCTCTCTCTCTCTCTCTCTCTCTCTTTCCCTCCTTCCTTTCACTCTCTCTCTTCCGTTCCCTCCCTTTTCTCCTTCTCGCTGTCTTCCCCTCCCTCCCTCCCCCTCTTCTCTCTCTTTTCTGTAAACTAACAGGTATTCAAATCCTGGAAGGAGCAGAAGAAAATCGAAGAAACGGAAAAGCGAAGGAGAGCAAAACAAGAGGAGGCAGAACGGAAGATGAAAGAAGAACAAGAGAAGTTGGAGAAACGGCAGGACGCGGAGATGTCTTTTGCTGCTTGGAAGAAAATGAAAATGGCAGAGCAAGGAGAAAATCTTAAGAAGGTTTAGTAAGTATCAGGATTTTGTTTCACATTACTCCATTTACTATTTTTTTTCGTAATCATTATTCCTATCCTCTTAATAATGCTGACCACCAAAGTCAGCATTCAGCATCGCCATGATTAAAAAGAAGTTCGATTTGGGAAGGCTGAGGTATTCGCATCGCCTGTGGTTTTCTTTGCAGTCAAGATTCCGAGGGCGCGAAGTCGATGCTGTTGCGGCGCCAGCTGGAGCGCTCGTCGGAGGCGCTGGAGGCGTACGAGCGCTGGCTGGAGGAGGTGGAGGACCGGCGGCCCGCGCGCATCTACGAGAACGCGCGCACCTCGGTCTTGGTTCGCGCGCGCTCTCCGTGGTGGCCAGGGGGCTCCAGGAACTCTCTCCTTGGTTGCTGAATGCTCGGATAAACAAATGCAGACGCACACACACAGATACAGGCGTATATAAATGTACATAGACATAGACAGACACAGGCACAAGCACATAAATATACAGACACACACACACACACACACACAATCATACTCATAATTTACTCATTAATTTCTACTTACTTGCTGTTTTAGGTGTAGTTTGTTGTGTTTTGAATTGTTTTAGTGTACTTTAAATACTCGGAGTGTGTAGCACGGATAGCTCTCCTGAATTGCTCAGACCTAATTCTAAATACATGTGAAAATCAGCCTTTCATCACAAATATAAAATGTCTATTTCGCTCAGGTAAAAAGCACTGTAAACAAAGCAGCTCTAGATGGAATCTCCACTCGCAAAGGGATGTGAATGTGGGCTGCATCGAGGTCCTTGAGGTACCTTTCTCGGCCTCGATGGGATGTAGAATCAAGCAGAATACTTCGCCACATTGTCGTGTAGGTATTTTTTGTTATATAATTTACTCAGAGATGCACTTCTAAGCTGAATGCTTATTTGTTCAGATCGTTTAAACCGAAATGTACAAATGCACATTGAAGTATGGCAAATCGCAAAAAGGTGTCTTCCCAAAAAATATATATGCAAGATTATGATAATAAAGTGTGAATCATTGAATATTCTGTTGAATCTTGTCAGTCTGATCCTTTTTCGTTACAGTGGACATGAAAATTTATGCAGTGCATTTTACTGCAGAAAACATTCACTATATTCTACTGTAATATCGAAACCAATATTGGCAATGAACAAAATATGAACGAATGTCACAGCGCAATTGAAAAAATAGAATGAGAAACTCGCATTGGAAATTCAGCCCGCACTCACTCATCCGGCCAGTCAATGGAGGGCTAAATTTTAATTTTGCATGAGAAGTCTATTGTTTAGCAAAATGTTTTTTGTTCATATTGTTCACATTTTCATTTTGAAGTGAACGTGTATAAAACATCAGAGGCAGAAGATGCTCTGAAATAAAGGCCCTCTCGCAATATCTAACCAAGGTCATAACAGATAACCAGCTAACTTTGATGCGACCTAACGATACAAAAGGCTCCCCCTCCCTTGGTTGTGTAATTTCCCATTGTGCATGTGTGGCGTCAGAATCTGCGATGTGCATTCTTATGGAAAAAGAATTTCATACGTCCTTATAACATACCCACTATGCGCCAATCTATCCAAGCTCGTCCACAGCTTATGAAACTACTTATGAACAATATTACATGCGTCACCGCAAACAGAATACGTTGTCGGACAAAGCACCGGGAACGCTGCGTGATCGTGTGGACCGGGATTCTGGTACTCTTTATTTCCACACCCCGAACATATGAATATTAACAGAATTAAGAACTAGTGCATGGCCTCATATAGGAAATATGAATTAATTTATATGTTTTACTGTAACTTTTTACTTATTATAAAACAAATACAATAACTACTTAAATTAACTTAAGGTAAACGGGTTCAACTTAGTGTCTTGGTGCTCCACATGGCGACTTTCCATTTGCAGCTCCGAGTATCAATATTTCAAGAATTTTCCTAGCCTTGTCTCCAAGATCCTTGCCCTCCCATATGCGACTCCAGCCCCGCCTAGTATTGGTGGAGGAGGATTCAAGTGTTACTCAGTAAAACTCGAGAGAAGCTAAGCAATATGTTTGGTGAATCTCTCGGCTTCGGTTTTCACAAAGATGACTTTTCACTGAAGAAATATAAGGTTGGGAAATCCTGTGCTTGCGGAGCAGCCCAAAAAGTGTTTCGAAACTATGAAGTCAAATATTACTCGAATAGGTGTTACAGACACACCAAACGTACAAAAGATAATCTTTATCTGGGGGTGAAGCCCCCAGGTAAAGATTTTTTGTGTTTCAATAAGGCATGTTTGTGGATTTCCTGCATGGTTAATGGTCAAAACAAACAAATGTGCCAAACATCAAAGGTCATTATAACATTATGATAGAGTACTGTGGCGAAAAGGGGTAAAATGAGTTAAATATAAGGATAAGAAGACAGAAGAAGGGAATGAAGAAAAGGAAAAGGCAAGAGGGAGAAGAAAAGACCATGCAAACTTAGTTGAGGCGAGGGCTGAGGACCAAGGTAGGGCTGATCCCCTACTCTGGGCCTCAGTTCCCGTCTCCTAAGCCCCCTACGACAACGAGGGGGAGGGGGATAGCTGATAACCACTAGCCGTCTACAATTCCTCTGTAATGTGGACTCCGTATCGTGCTTCCATCTTCGCATATTTTACTTTGGCTTTGTCAAGTTACTAAGGGGGTATTAAAAACATTAATGTACCATGTTGATGTGGGAGCCATTCCATGAAACAATGCAAGTTTACTCTAAGGGCGGTTTCATTTTATGCCTGATTAAAAACTATCCAACATCTAGTAGTTCGTACCGATACAGGTTCAGCCTTTAGCGTAATCTAGCTGTGAATGAATTTATCAATATGGTTACTGGTTAAAAACAAAATAAATTTGCTAGACATCTAAGGCCATGTACAGTGGAACTTCCCATAATAGGCACTTCCCGGACTTGGCAACTTCCCCTACTAGGCGGATTTCCCGCGGTCCCGACGGAAGCGTTGCGTTGAACCCCAACTTCCCGGACTTGGCAACTTCAAGAGATTGGCACTTTGGCTGGGTCCCTTGAGGTGCCTATTATGGGAAGTTCCACTGTAGCACTATAGGAAGGTACAGTAAAGGGTAGTGAAGGGCGGTTAGTAGTTGGTAGTTAGTAGTAGTTAGGAGTTAGTAGTTTGTTGCTAAACGTCAACTATCTAGGTTAATACTGAAAGATTAAAGGTGTGTAAAGGAGTTGATGGGTTAATGGATGAATGGGTTAAGGTAAGGTAAAGGGGATTAGATCAAGTAAATGATATGTATGCGTCTGAGGAAGGATTACAGGTTGTCAAAGCAGAAAGTGTGAGATTCTGTGAGGACGTCTGATAGGTTGGGAGGTCGGTGAAGAGAGGATAGGTGGGGGAAAGCGTGGACAGGACAACAAAATGTGTGGAACTGAAAGCGGGACATTGCACAGGGAACATAGGGGCGGATCAGAACGTGACAACAGACAGGGGGATGTTAGACGGGTGTGGCCAATCGTAAGCGGGCGAGAGCCGTCTCTCAACGTCTTTTTCGATGAAATGGAGCTAACCAGGAAGATAATGATAGTTTTACAGTATGTAAATTTATTAGTGCGGAGACTTGACCAGAAAAATTGCCATCGGGTATACAGGAAGGTCTTAAAATGGGGGTAATAATCCGTGGCTGGCATACGTAAGAAACGTGTTGGTGTGATATGAACATAGCGTCATAGCGTGCTAGAGTATCTGCCTGTTCATTGTCGGGGATACCATCATGGCTGGGCGCCCAGCAAAATCTGATAGTTTTATGGTGTGTGGACAGCTAGAACAACCGGTTCTGGATCTTACAAACAAGGGGATTGGTCGAGTGCATTGATTTTATGAGAGCTAATGAGTTGCGAGAGTCAGTAAAAATAATTAAAGAGGAGAAAAGGAGTTAGTAACGTTATGTGTGTTTAAAGGCAAAAAGGAGTACGTACCTAAAAGGTAAACACCGGCACTCTCCGTGGAAAGGAACTGGGGACCCTACCACGTACTCACTCCAAGAGCATCACAACATGAAAACTATAATTAAGTATTGTGCTGTGACCACGGCCGCTCAAACATGAGCCTATACCGCTGAAAAAAAAAACGGTTCTGTAGTAAGGACACTGGATTCAGGAAGGAGGGTGTATTTGAAAGTGCGAGTTGGGAAGTTTACTGCGAAACCAGCACCGGAGGTGGATTTAGAGCCATCCGTGTAAACATGAATACTGGAGGAATTAATGGTCATGGAAATGGGTGAAAAGGAGAGCGGGGGGGGGGGGGGGTCAGGGAAAACAGAGGAGCAAATACGTGGGTAAGGTATAAGGTATGGAGGGACAGAATGGACAGAAAACGGAAGAGGTCATAGATAGGGAATGGGGAAGAAGGCTATCCATGCGAATGGAGAAAGAGGTATATAAACGTGGAGATGAAGCAAAGGTAGGAAGAAAGGATCGTGGGATAGTTAGTTTGGTGAGGGGAAGTTGGTGGAATCGAGCATAGAATCGGAGAGAAAGAAGGGTACGACGTCGAGAGAGAGATGGCATGCCTGATTCAGTGGGTTATTCAGTGTACAGGCTCTCAACTGGAGAGGAGCGGAAGGCGCCTAGGGTTAAGCGAAGACCGCAGTGGTGGATTGTATCAAGATGAGCAAGGAGGGCGGTTGAGGCAGAGTAGATATGGCATCCATAACCGAGAGTGGAGAGGATCAAGGTAACATGAAGGTGGAGGAGAGTCTTACTATCTGAGCCCCAGGAGATATGGGACAGACCTTGTAAGATTCGGAGGCGGCGGCGAGCTTTTCTGTAATGTAAGGACAATTTGGAGCAAAAAATAACGTCAAGGAATTTGCCAGAGGAACGGTATTGAAGTGTTATATAAGAAGATTGGAGGCTGGGGACCTACACGTGCAAGAGAGAAAAGGATGGAGAGAGATTTGAAGTAGAAAAGCAGAAGTCATGGTTAGTGGCCCAGGAAGATATTGATGATATTGCAGACTGAAGGAATTAGTGGAGATTTCGTATGGATGTGCCAGAGGCGAAGATGGTTAAATCATAAACATATAATGATGATCGAGCTCCTGGTGGTAAAACTGAGACAGTTCAAATTGAGGAAATGATGGTGTTGAAGATGCAATCTGACCTGAAAAGTGCGTTTAGAGAGGAAAGACTTTATAAAGACACCCATGTTTCCATGTATGCCTAGGGAGGATAATTAATGAAGAATATGGTATCGCCATGTAGCATCATACGCTTTTTCTAGGTCAAAGAATATGGCTAATACGGATTCCTGGCGCGCAAATACAGATGTAATATGTCTCGAAATGATAAAGGGGTCAGCTGTACTTCGGGCACGGCGAAAACCAAATTGGGAAGGAGAGAGAAGGTTGTGAGACTCAAGATACCACATTAAGCAGAAGTTAACCGTTAGCTCTAGTAGTTTGCACAAGCAGCTAGTTAGAGCGATGGAGCGGTAATCGTGAGGGAGGGTACCCGATTTATTGGGATTCAAGAAAGGGAGGATAAGAGCTTCTCGCCAATGAGGAGGAAAATTTCTTGACGTCCATATGTGGTTGAAAATAGTTAAAAGGAAGGATAGAGAAGAAGATAGAAGGTGTTGGAGCATACGGTAGTGAATACCGTCAGGGCCTTCATGTGTGTTGCGGCATGTATGTAAGGCAGCACGGAGTGCAGAGGAAGAAAAAGGAGCATTATAGGACTCAGCAGAAGATGAAGATGGGGTGCGTTAATGGAGAAGTGTGGAGAAAAGTGAAAACCACTACTGATCTGGCTGAAATAGTCACCTGGTTCATTAGTGACTTGTAGAGGATCAGAGATGAGAGTATCTTGAATTTGGAGGACGGGGTGGGCGGGGGGTTGCCTGATAGTTATAGATAAAGCGCCAAGCATCTGGGATAGAAGTAGATGTAATTGAGGAACCATAATTTCACCAGATATTGTTTTACTGTTCCGGATTGTATGACGAAGACAGGTGAATGCTCTTTTAAAAGAGATAAGGGTGATAGTTGATTAGGGTTGCCTCGTTTGTAGCGGTAACTGTTCCAGGCTGCACGTTTTAAGCGAAGTGCTTTGGTGCAATCGGAATTCCATTTGGAAGTATACGGTCTTGAGGTTCAAGGAATGGTTGAGTAGGCAGCTCTTAAGACTGTAGTTGTGAAACATTGTAGCATTTCTGAAATGGACGAGAAGGGGGATGGAAGGGTAGGAATAGTAGAGTGAAGTGAAAGTACTCCATTTGGCTCTATCAAAGCACCAGCGTGGGGGTGAGGTGGTGGTACACTGGAAGGTGGTCTAGAACCGACTAATGGAAATCTAAATGGAGCGAAGGGGAGCACAGAGAGAGGTCAATGCAAGGAAAAGATTGCCTATGTCATAGTGTTTGGGGCGATCTGAATTAAAAATAATAAGGTCAGTTGTGGAGAGGAAGCGTTCTAGAGATCGGCCACAGGGGTTGGTGATAGAATCGCCCCAGAGTGTGGCTGCAGTTAAAATCACCAACTACGAGTAAAGGTGACAGGAGTTGGGGAAATTAGAGTTTCAAAGGCAACAAAGTCAATGGAGTGGGAAGGGGAGAAGTAGGCTGAAATAACTGTGATCCAACGGCGAAGAAAGATGCAAATAACTGCACGGGACTGTGGTTTGAAAGTAAGGTATAACATAAGGTGTTTTCTGATGGATAGGCATAGACGAGACATGAGTGTGAGGAAGAAACAAAATGGTAGTTGGGAATTGGTATAGAAGGATGTGTAAGAAAAGTCTCTTGAAGGCAGATAATGGATGGGTTATAAGAAGAAAGGATATGCCGAAAGTCAAATCAAATCAAAGCTAGGGGGTGAGATAAGGAATGAGAGGGGGGAGGTGGTGTTGTATCAGGAGGTGGAGGATCTGGGGAAGGGTATAGTTATTACAGCTGGAGCTAGAGGGGATGGGCTGTGTTGGGAGGGAGTAGGAGGAAAGGGTGTGGAGGAGCGAGCGACATTACTGGAGTCGAAAGTAAGAGACGTCGACATGTTTCCTGTCTGGCTTCACGCAGAGTGAGACCAAGTCTGAATCTGAGAGTTGCCACCTCAGACTCAAACTTGTAGGTGGGACAGCCCCTACAAAATACATTATGGGGGCCGCCACAGTTGGCACATGTATGTGACTGTGCAGAGCAGTTTGATTGGTTATGACCAGGTTGGGCACATAAAGGGTATCTGGCTGTGGAACGGCAGTGTTTGGCAGGATGTCCTAAACGCCAACAATTTTGACACTGACGGGGAGGAGGTTAATATGGTCGGACAGGGAGGGATTCTCCACCAATCTAAGCATTAAAGGGAAAGTCATGTCTACGGAAAGTAATTTTTGCAATGTTGGTGGGATTCTTTCGATGATCTGTAGGAGGAATGGAGTAGCTTTGTACTGACATCACATTATAGTCCGTGAAGCAGGGGGGGCTTTGGGGGATCACGAAATATCGGTCACATTTGGCTGGGCTAAAATAGAGTATTTAGGATATTTGTAGAGATGGGGGTGGTAGAAGGACGGGGGCGTGTGGAGGAGGGAGTAGTGTTGAGGGAGGTAGTATTACGGGGAAGTGGACAATAAGACTGTATAGTAGTAATAGCGATTAATGAACGTTATGGGGGTAGAAGTGATGAAGTTGAGCATGTTGGGAGAGTAAGAATGTCTCTTGGAGATTGAGTGTTGACTTGAGTAGATAACCTACTAGTAGGCATTGAGGAAGGGGTAGTAGTTGCAGTGTTCAGTCGTGGTCAAAGGAGAACCTGGAAAGCTGGAGTTGGTGGGGCTATTTGATGGAGCAAGCCTCATTGCCTCTAACAAGGCTATATCATCTTCATTATTGGCCATGATAAGCCTTGAGTATGTTGAGGAGAGAAACAGTCCACTCCTCAGGGTCCCATTGAAGGTTAAGGGCTAGACAACTAAAACGGGAATACCGTGACATGGCTCCCTCAGGCCGTTCACGACTTGCACAAAGCAAGCCTTTTATCCTTTCAGCACGGCTCTCACACCTTATGAAGTAAATAGTAGAAGGGGTTGGGCAAAGGGCGGAAATGAAAAAGCAGGAGGGGAAAAAGACCATGCAAAATTAGTTGAGTCAAGGGCTGAGGCCCAAGGCAGGGGAGATTCCCAGCACTGGGCCCCAGTCCTTGCCTACTAAGCCCCCTACGACAACAACAAGGGATTGGAGGGGACAATTTATATGTAATATCATATTCTCATTACATTGTTCCAAAATGTCATATTTACTTTGTTAACCTTGTTGACCGTATTTCTGCTTTGCCTCTAGTGTGTAGTATTTTTGAAGATAGGATTGGGATGAAAGAATAAAATTTATTTTACTTGGTTTATTGATACTAACATTATTTTCTTTTATGTACAAAATCTGCTTCACAAAATATGGCATCACAGTGCTTTTAACAATAAAATATAGTGACTAATAAAATTACATTCCTATTTACTAAAACAACAATCAAGAATTTACTTGACACAAATGAACACTATAATGAGAGATTAAACAAGCACCTAATAATTTATTTGGTCAATTTGCATCTGCATTTCTCAACCAAACTCGATATCCAGAGATGAATTTAGTTAAATATTACTTTAAATGAATAATGGAAACAGGTAAAATAATAAATAATACAGGAACACTACATCACATAACTTGTACATGGCCTTGTACTGTACCAAATGCATGTCCTGATGTGTGAATTTCCCTTTCTTAGTTATTCAAGACTCCAACAACAACAGAAAAATTGGCAAAATTAAGATAGCTTAATTTTTCTAATCACACGTGACAAAACAATTATTGCAATAGTAGATGGTAAACCTATGTCACAAAAATAAAAGGCTGCTTTAAACAATAACATTATCATTCAGTGTTAAGTCAAAATCATATGCTGGATAAAAATACTGTACCATTAAAGGAACATATCCCTGGTAATGAATCTAATAATTGTGAAGACTGTAGTATTCAAAACTCATGGAACTGGAACACTGCTACCAATACTGGACACTCAATAGATGACTTGACGGAGAAGACTGGAACACATCTAAGAAGCTGAAGACTGGACACTAGAACGCCAAGACTGGAATATGGAAGCTGTTGTCTGGAGTACTAATAAGATGCAGCTGACTGGAACACTGATCATATGCTGTAAACTGGAAGTCAGTAGTAAAACAAAGCTGGAACAGCAAAATGATGTTGGAGGCTCAAGTTGCAGGATTACAAATTCATTACTGTAGACAGGAACAATGTAACATGAATGTGGAACATGCTTTGTTCCTAGGACCATTACAGCTCTGCTGTAGCCAATAAAATTATGTTTCTAGTAGAAAGAGGTATCAACATTTACAGTGGCTTCAACACTTATAACAAACATTTGAGAGGAGCCAAAATATTCTCCAAATTGGACGAAAATATAGTAGTCCTGAAAGCTGCAGTGTTTCTAGGATAATAAACAAATAAAAAACGAACAAGTACACGTCTCGTGTTTTTTCAGTGCTTGTTTGATTTTGTAAGTTTGTTTGTACACAGCTTAAAAGTACAC